>NC_056038.1:9948197-10253016 GCF_004379255.2 Salvia splendens
ATTATTCTTAAAAGTTACTCCACATTACACGTGCGTACACACCTCAACATTTTATGGATTCTTGTTGAGGTAAAAATTAAGAAATAACCTTTTCCCAAAAAAAATCAAACAAGAGAGGAGAAAGAAGAGATCATCAACTATCCACATTTTATAAACCAAAATAAGAGAAAAATAAACCCCCAATAAATAATAAAGGGGTAAAAAAAATTGTTTCCAAATATAGAAGGTAAAAAACTAGTCCTCAGAAATGCTCTCAAGATAAGGCGTCCAAGCAACTCCGGCGTTGCTTCTGCTTCGGTGGTGGTGCCGCCTCGACGATTGCTTCTTCTCCCGCGTCTTCCCGACGACAATCGCCGCTGAATCGCCGGCGACGACGACATCCGGCGACTTTTTCCGGGAGGGGCTGAGTTTTTTGAGGATTTTATTGCTTTTGTCGGCGGGAAGCGAAGAAGAGGGTATGAGGAAATAAATGGAACCCCGTTTGAGGTCGGATTCGGGCGAGAGGATGAGGATCCGGCGGGCCATGCCTTGGGAGCACGGTTTTGTGAGGACGTGATTCGGGTTGTTTTTTAGGATCTCTCCGGCTGTGACCCGACCCGTGATCTCGTCAACTGACCCGTTTAAGTGCACTATCCGGATCAAGTCTAGCGCCCCGCATGGAAGAACGCATGCCAAACAACACCTTAGGCTGTTTCCCATCTTTGATTTTTCAAAATTGGATGAGATTGATTAATGATTATTATCCCTCCCTCTCTCTCCCTCTCTCTCCCTCACTCACTAGACTTGTTTGATTTGTAATAAGAGTTTAGATGTGATTGTGGAATGGAGTTTATATAGGACCAAAAGATTAATTAATTAATTAGTTAGTTATTAGATTAGTGGTTGATTAACTACATTAATGTAGATGAATTAAGTACAAATGTGGAAAAGGCCCCCACGTTTAGGTGTTAAGCATGTTTTCGGCAGTTTGTCGTCTTTGGTCATGCTTTCAACTTGTTTTACTTGTTAAATTATGATCCATGGCTTAATAAAATATGCTTCTTTGATTGAAAGGTACGTGAACTTTAACATGCACTCCATGTAAAAAGATTCGTGTAGCATTTGCCATTTGGATTATTACTAACATTTGATGTTTATACATATAGGAATATTGGTTTTATACATAATATAGGAATTATTACTAACATTACTCAACTACCGCGGAACGGAGGGAGTATAAAGTTGAGCAAATTTTTATATTTTATGAACTTTAAAAGTGGTATTAAAAATCATAAACTTTTAACGCGTGCAATTTTCCCAATCCAGTCCAAATAGACATTTTTTGGCATATTTTTATCTTATGCTACTAGTTGTGTAATTTATCTGGATGAATCATACATGAATTGGTGTAATTTTAATGCCCTAATTCTAGAATGCGACGTTGAATAATGTGTCTCGCAGATCTATTAAGTTTGAAGAATGACCTGCCATGGAAAATTGACATCGATCTTAATTTTTTGATTTTTAAGAACACTTTCAAGTTTGTGGAAAATACTAGAATTCGTCTACAATTTCGAGTAATTTTTAAGATCAATTTTATCCCTTACTTGTGAATTTAAAACATGGCGGCTAGTTTGAGGAGATCGGAAGTAATTAATGTACTTGAATTATAAGTTTAGCAACTAATAAACTGTTGGGATTAGCATAACTTATATGTTAATTTAATTTTCTTCTCGAAATTGTTTAGCTTCAAACATGGTGCAATCGTACATCTTACACGGTAAAATATGTCTAATTAAGTATTTAGCGGTTTATGTTTATTTAAAACATCTATGATAACAATATAGGACTATGTTAAGATGACAACCCTTTTTAAAGTGTCAACGTACCACCAATCTCATGCTGCCACGTGACACGTTATCCAGCAATATTAGAGATATATCCAGTAATATTCATTTAGTATGCGTTTACAGATTACATGATAGTAATATATGGATTGTTGTGTAGATTGTTGACTATTGTTGTATAGGCATAGAATGCTTCAGTTGCAGTATATATATGGACATATTGCTTTTTTATACCGTTATTTTGTTGTATAGCTAATACAGCAATACTCAGCACTGCACACAGCAATCCACGTAGTAATATCATGCAATATGTAGAAATCCATCTAAAAAGCTTACTATGCTATTGATGGATACGCCCCTAATATTGCTGGATAACGTGTCACGTGGCAGTACGAGATTGGTGGTACGTTGTCACTCTAATTATGGTGGTACCCTAATGCTACCCTAATAATATATATTTACTTGTTATACGATTAAATAATTTGAAATTTTGAAATGTGGGATGTTCAATCGTTCAATCTGTGTGGTGCTTGCCATATAAATAGTTAATTATTTGGGGATTAACAAAAATGAAAGAAAAGATGAGACTTTTTTCTTAAAGTGTTTGTAAGTTTAGGGCACATTGACGGCCAAAAGTTGAGTCAACTTTTCTACCATGATTTGTTCATTCGCTCATCATATAATTTTTTTATGTAGTACTAATATAATTATGCACACACAGACGTATAACATATAATAAAATTTTTATGCAAACTCTAAATATTGTATAAACTCTAAACTATAATTTGGATCGTTGGAAAATGTCAACAGATGAAAAAATAATAGTAACACAAAATGTCAACACAGTGTTAACGGTTGATGCTTTGTTGACATTGTGTTGACACTACGTTGACATTTCTTGTTGATGTTATTTTGTCATCGATTGACATTTTCTAACGGTCCAGATCATAATTTGAAGTTTATACAATATTTAGAGTTTGCATTATATCATTACCCATTTATATAGTATTCATATTGGCATCCTAATAAAAGTTTAATTCTATGTTATAATATATAGTCGTCGTAAGAAATTGAGTGCGGCAAATTGTTGACGATGCCATGCTCACCAAATAGTCAGAGAAGAGTTTGGAATCTTGACTTCTCATATTTATTTTCTATCGACTTCGAATCGACAGTTCGTATTTAATACTAATATTATGACTAAGTTTCCCATATTATTATGGATTATTTATTTCATCCATTAATCAATGGAATTAAATAGACCCCATCCAATAATAATGCTTGTACTTTGAGTCGTATTTATATATTTTTTGTTGGAAAATTAAGGCTAGTAAAAAATTCAAGATTATGGTCAGAAGTGCTCCTTAATTGGGTATTGAGTTGTGTATTAATTATATATTTTTCTCTAGTAGTAGAAATTACTTTGAACGAACAAATGGACTTAATAATAAACTCAAAAATCTAGAAAAATGATAGTAAAAGACATATAGTACTGAGATAAAGAGAAATACAACAAAGCATTAGAAAAATAAAAATCATTTAATCAATGTATGAAGATATATATAAATACAAACACTTGAGTCTCCCCAAAAATTGTGACAATAAATGAGGTTGATTAGAAAACTTGCATAATATAAAAATAATTGGTAATTGTGGTCCATAAATGATTGGATTGGAGGGATTAGGGGTAGAATTCCCCAAGTAATGCAATTGGTAATCTATATGCGTAGTTCCAAAGTTTCCAGCTGTCTTTGAATCCAACCCCAATTTAATAATGGAGGTTTGTTCGTTTTATAGTTGCATGTACCAATGTTGCAAAAAATAATGATTTTGGTGGTCTTATTTTAAAGTGAACTACAAAACTATTAAATCAAGTAATTTTAAAAAGTTATGGCTACATTCATCCTTTCTGCCAACAAACTCAAGAAACTAAAATTTATTGTTTATAAATATTACTGGCATCGCCAATCGTGGGTTTCCTATAGAATCATCCAGTTTGTACTGTCCCCTCTTTCTCTCTATCTATCTGACTAAATATCTATTCTAGATCTACTCATTATTTCTAGTTATAAATTTAGTCATTTGATTCAAGAATCTAAATTCGGGAAGTTGCATGTGGATGTCATACTACAATTTATTTCCCAAATTAAACCCTTTGAGATCTAAATACAAGTTATAACAGCGGTTAGGGTAGTCGACGGCACATTAAATTATTAATGTCCGTTTTGAGCAAAGTCCATATGGATTTGTATTTGGGTCGCTCTCAAAAGTAAGCAAATTAATTATAGAATTGGACAATACTTATATATAGTTTCTAACTTCTCTCACTTATCCGATGTGGGATGTGTTACAATTGAGTCATCATGGACTCAACTCGAACATGCGTCATTCAGGGCTCGACCCAAGCCTTCTTGGCCCTGAGAGCATCTCCAACCATTTACAATAAACTCAAACTTAAATGACTATTCTCTATATTATGCCTATTTTACTCACAAAATTTAGAAAAAAAAATTGATTTTGTTTTAGTGTAATCCTAAATATAGGTAATATTTTTTACTCAAAAACCAAAAATGGGATTGATTTAAGGTACCATTGGAGCTAATTGCCTACCTCATTTTAAGTTTTAGTGTACCATTGGAGATAATTTGATACTATTAGTTAGGACCGTTGACTACATATTAATTTGATATTGTCTGTTTGAAGCCAAGTCAGCCTGCAAAAATATGTTTTTAAGTCACTCTCAAAAGACCTTAAATTAATTAAAGTTGAACACCATTTATGTATAACTTACAATTTCCCTCCCCCATCTAAGGTGATCATAAACCAACCATATTTTCCATGTAAATTTCATTTGGTGCCTAGTTATATCTTTGCTGTGTTTGTTCAGTTAGCACAATTTAACTTATAAGTCTTGAATATGCTACAAATTTGTCATTTGAAATACCCAAAAATTTCAAGATGTTTTATGGAGTATGATATAGTTGTATTCATGTATATTTGTGTACTCATCTAGGGTAACTTTATTTTGATGTGAGGATTCATAAATCATACATACTACTACTACATGATTCATAATTTCGCATCTTAATTGACAGGCCAGGGGAAAGGCAGACTGAAAATATAATATAAAGAAAAACGAACTAAATGTACGAGTTAGTGAAATATATTCATCTTAATTTATTAATCAAGGATATAAATTTGGAGTATATGTAATTATCAATTCAATGAAGCTTCGTAGCAATTAGGCTGCCGGCGCACCGACCAGAGGACTCATCATTATCATTAGGCATCAATTTCTTTATTGAAAAGAAAACACAGAAAATTTAAATCTGAGGAAATAATGATTCAAGGAATTAATAGCACGACCTCAGATTCTAAATCCAAATTTTAATTATTAGCTCTTGTCTTATACAGCTCAGCAACCCCAACCTTATTTATCATCATCGTTTTAATTTGGAAATGTACGAACATTAAACCTAAACTATATATAGTGTTTGTGGGGTTTCAATTCTAAAACACATTTTTAGATATCCATTGAAACAGGCTTCATAAACCTAAGACATTTATATCACACCGCTATCTCAGCTCGTTCAATTATTACTATTATTTATTTTTAAATATAAGTAGCAGTCTGACTCAATTATTTCCCAAATATTCCATCACTTCGTTACCCAATATTAAATTTTGTTGTTTCAGAAATCATATTCGGTATGCCTGAAACGCAATAGTTGTCCTTGTTGTTTGGAACGTGGTATGCTGCTGCAAAACTGAGTGTTGGAGTTGGATTGATAGTTGATTAATAAGTGGAGTAATTAATGAAACTAGAATAATAATATTCAAATGTATAGTTGGTATAATTTGTAGACGACACCGTATGCATATCCGTACGTTTATACTTTTGATACTGCAACATCGATTTTATCATTTACTAATAATGTGGAGATTAAATAGTTTTCGTATCAAGTTTTACTACATGAGTTCGACTCTCCCGTCGATTAATATACATTGTTGTTTACATTTACAAAGTACTATTGAGTTGAAAGATTAAGATTTTTGCATTTTATTTTACTTGTCGTTTTCCATAATGGTTTATAAAAGTAACGCACAACAAACGAATAGAGTTTTTCAGTAATGATTCCAAACGTTGTATAAATCCCATACTTTAAATAATGTAATATTGTCGAGACGTGGGTATTATTTTAGATAATTATCATTTAGTTGATAAATTAATGATTTACGAACTCAGAGCCAGCATTTTTAAAAGTGCAAAAAAAATTGATAGTAAGAATTTCCATCTAATGCAAGTGAAGCTCCCCCCTTTTTTTAAAAATACACTCTGAGTGGTCATTTGAGTAACTTCGGGGTAGCTTGGAAAATGAGATTATTACATTATTAATATAAAGATCTTTTAAAATATTTTCTTATTTATATACTGAAATTATTAAATTGCACAGTTAACCCAAGTTCAGATTTGAGAAATTATTAATATGGGCAAGTTATTAGTCTATGAGTAATGTAATGTGACTATCTGAGTAGGTTTAGCGAAAAAACTAAAAAGAAACCAACTAAAAGTTATATGGGCTTTTGAACAAATTTCCTTTAATGGACCTACAGAAGCTATTGACTTTATGTGGGCTTAGCTTACCTCACTTTGCTGCATATTTGTTAAATTATTTTAGAGTATGTTAACTAAAAAACTTGGGCCAGATCTGCACACTACATTACTTTGGTACATCCGACATTATTAATTTTAATTGTGATTGATAAACCCCAATTAGGATGAATGAACAGTTCATCAGGATGTACACGATTGTCACAAGTATTACTATCCACAACTCTAAAATACGACACAAGAGATGGAAAAAGTAGAGAGAGTGATGTTTATATATTTAGAAATATGTCATTTAGAGTGGGATATCCAAAAAGGAAAATATGTCACTTAGAGTGAAACAAAGGGAGTATGAAGTAAACCGCATGACAGACTCTGATTGTCGGGCTCTTACATGCTGCAACGACCTGCAACACCATGCTTCAGCGGTAGAGCACACTACTAATTGCTCAAGGAGCGCTGCTACGTATCCCCTTAGCATATGGAGCTTGCAGAAAGAAGGATCCTGTACGCGGACGTCTACAATCCTATCATGGACATGATCAACCACACACTCAAATATGGTAAGCTTTCAACATCTATGTTACCATATACATAATTGAAATGTAATTGCTGGTGGTGTTGCATGAAAAACAGGAATTTCAAAACAGTATATCTCAAAAATATACACATGACAATCACAGGCATGGTAACAACTTTAAACAACTAGAGGATGCAAGTCACCACCAAAGGAATGTACACGTACAAAACACACAAACCAATCTTCACTATAGCTACACTAATGTATACATATAATGTGTTATGTGTGTGTGTGTGTGTGTGTGAGTGAGATACAACAAACACTCTACATTCCACTTCACTTTCTTCCAGCCCCAGCAGCAGTCCCTTGGAACAAGCCGTTGATCCGCGCCTCAACATCCTCCAGGCTATACCTAATGTGCCTATCAGTGTGCCTCCCCAGATCTGCACACCCGTGCAGTCTCCCAATGAAGTTGCGATATGCTGGAGACAAGTGCCCCGACACAGATATCTTCAGCTCCTCCTTCAACTGCTCGTCAAAGATCACCCACGACGACTGATTCCTGCATATCTCCTCAAAGGACGCGTTGAACAGCTTCAACTGCTCTCTCAAAGCCTTGGACGAGGTCCCATTCGAGGATGCAGAGTTGCTGTGATCAACCTTGAGATAGCTCAGGAGCTTCCCCCAACAACTCCGTTGATACTTGACATGATATTGCCTCACTTTCGCCATGTTTTTCCTGATCCAGTCGTCGCCCAGCAGCCCTCCAAGCTCGTTGTCCTTCACCTTCTGCACGATGTAACGACCGTTGTTCATCATGAAAACAGAGCCCAATGCAGCATCTTTGTAAACCCTAGACTTCGCCTCCAAATTGCTGTCCAACAACTCCATGATCCACGCTAACTGCGCGGATAGAGACAAAGGCGAAACAATATCCCCCTTTCCGTAATCAGCATCACCACTTTCCTCAAACACCTGCTCCAATGTCAGCCGCGACCTGCACGCGGCGCAGAGGTAATTCATCACGTAGCGAGTGATCGGATGCAATCCACCGCCGGGGACGGCTGACTTGGCCGGATCACGGCGGATCAGATTATCGAGCTCTAAAAATATGCCCCTAATCACTTCCCCTAATCTCTTCCAAACAGTAATCGCTTCATTCCTCAAAGGCAAGCAGAATTCATCGAGAAACAGCAGCTCAAATTCAGGTATTAAATCCCTAATTGCCTCGTAAACATCCAGCACCTTGAACAACCGCTCCGGCGATCGGCTGCTGATCGCTACCGCGTCTGCGAAATTCAAAAGCTGGAAAATCGAGGCCTTGCATACCTCCGTGAAGGAAAGGTCCGCATCGGACGGGAAGCCGGAGAAAACGCGGTCGCAGAGGCGGCGCTCGCTCGGGAGAAGGACGCGAAGAGTGACGTTGATTGCTTTGATCCATCTCTCAATTTCATCTTCCAGCTGACTCCACTGCATTCTCTGCACCTCGTCGATGCTCAGCTTCGGCATCCCCAGCCGCGAGAGGCTCTGCTCCAGATACTCCCTCCGGCACGCGCCGTACGCGGCGCAGCACTCCTTCTCGTACCCCGCCGCCGCCATCCGCTTCGCGATCTCGTGCAGGTCGCCGACCGTACCCGGCGGGAGCGCGTCGATTAAGAGGTCATCGTAATCCGCCACCGGCTCCACTACGGGGATGGATGTATCCTCATCTTCCTCGATTGATCCGTCGTCGTCGGAGTAATCGGGGTGGTGACGGGTAGAGTCAGTCGATCCGCCGCCGCCGCTCTCGATCAACGCTCTGAACTCGTCCTCCAAGCGCAGCATCGTCTGCTGCAGCAAATCCTCAGCGCGGGCGAGGCAAGCAGCGACGCGCTTGTGGGCGGCCAGGGGCGCCCAATCGCGAACAGCGGCAATCAATTGGTCAACGGCGTGGAGGAAGGAGGAGACGTCGACGGAATTGGACCAAATCGGCGCGTCGAGGGAGATATAACGGGAGAGGCGGCGGTCGAGGGACTTGAGCGTCTGGTCGATTCCATCGTCGGAGAGCTTATCTCGCAATCTACCGTCGAAATTGCTGAAAATCTTAAGAATATCGTCGGTCATAGAGTCGGTGTGGCCTAGGGTTTTAGCGATGTGGCGGGCAACCGCAATAAGCTTCTCCTCGCCGTTATCCGCCATGAGAGGATGCTGAATTATTGGAGATTGGAGAAATGGAAGTGAAGTAAATGCAAGTGTGATGGGAAGATTAGGGAGATAGGCGCCGTCGAGGAAGGTGGGAGAGGAGAAAATGGGCCCAGCCCCATAAATAAGTCATCGGGAAAACGCGGTTTCTTCTAGTGTGAATGAATGGGAACGAGGAGGATTGGTAAAACCATTAAATATTTCTATGGGAAGAAGAGATAATTACTGAACAAGATCAAATTTTGGTGGTTGGAATGGAAGCGCTTCTTCTGCAGTTAAAGGTACAAAACAGATATTCAAAAAAAATCCTGTTTGCTTCAATTGGAATAGAAAGATGCTTATGCAAATTGCCAAAAGATACCAACAATCTCAATTTTCTTTTTAATTAGTATCGCCACTTACCACTGATAGCGCCGTTTTCTTTAATTGTGATTTTTTTTTGTTTTATTTATTAGACTCAAATCATAATAATGCTTAGAGCATCTCCAGTGGGCGGACATCCCACTCGGACATCCACTAGGACATCCCAAAAACACCTCCTGCCACGTCACTAGGACATCCCACCCCACTGCCACATCACTAGGACATCCCATGCATATCCGCCCTTCCCATCGCCCTTCCCACTAGGACATCCCGCAATAAAAAAAATCATAAATTCACAAATAAAACAATTTACGTTTACGGAAATAAAATTTGACCGAGAATACGAACGGGAAAAATTAACAACTTTATCGGAAAAAACATACATGATTCGAATGAAACTTGTTATTAACGCAAGTGGTGCGAATGAAATAAAATTCAACGAGCCGTATATATAGAGTTTCAAAAAAAAAAAAAAAAAAACGGGACGTCCGACCGGACGTCCGAGTTGAAGCCACAGTGGCGGACGTCCGCCCGCCCGTCGCCGGGATGTCCGAGGACACCCGACGTCCTCACGGGACGTCCGTATCCGACCTCCGACCTCCCAACGGCGGACGTCCCGTCGCCCTTCCCGGTGTCCGACCGGACGTCCTACCGGAGGGGCGCCATAGGAGATGCTCTTAGTAATTTCAATAGGAGAACTATTTTATAGCATAATGTGTTTACGCTATATTCACTACTTTATTGATAAGGCAGTAATCATAATTCAGCCTTTTTTTCTCGCATTAAACATGATAGACTTATTTGAGCTATTTCTCCTCCAAATGTACTATGATCTATTTCTCTTACAATAATTAATATCC
The DNA here is from genome assembly GCF_004379255.2 of Salvia splendens. Taxonomy (NCBI): domain Eukaryota; kingdom Viridiplantae; phylum Streptophyta; class Magnoliopsida; order Lamiales; family Lamiaceae; genus Salvia; species Salvia splendens. Next base: position 9,958,557 of record NC_056038.1, read on the forward strand.
AGTATGATTAGAAATAAAGAATACATATTTCTCTTACAATAACTATTTCCATTTCAATAGGTGTGAATATTAAAATACAGTATCGCAGTACAAAATACAATTGTTGGACCCAACTACTGTGGACCCTACAAGCATCCTTTGGTTGAACAAATCCTGATTACAACTATATTCATTGACTACACTTTCACACACCTTTATTTCCGCCACCGCTAATGGTTTTAAACTTTTAATTTTGCTTTTAGGCCATCCACAATAGGAATAACCCAGCAATAGCCTAGCCATAGTCTAGCCACTCCCACATCAACAGCACTAAAAATCCTCCTGTCACATCATAAATAGTCCAGCCATAGCCTAGCCACATCATAAATAGCCCAGCCACATCAATAGCCACATCACTAATAACAATTATATAAAATGACATAATTAACAGTCACACAATATACGGAATTTAATTTACTAGACATATACGAGAAACATTAATAATACTATTAAAAATTTAAAAAGTACAATAATTTAAAAATATTACAATAATTAAAAAAAAGTACAATAATTAAAAAAAAGTACAATAATTCACTCCTCGTCGCCGTCGTCGTCTCCTCCATCGCTGTCGCCACCATCGCCTCCGCCTCCGTCGCCGTCGCCTCTACTCCCGGCAGCTTCCCTCCGTGCCGCCTCCAAATCCTCCTGCATGCTCAGGAGCAATGTTTGAAGCAAACTCTTCTCCACGGGGTCCACCGCCGCCCGCCATTCGGCCATCGTCTTGACCATCTGAGCGCGCGTTTGTTGACGCGCGAAGAATTTGAGATCCGTTGTGGATTGGCCAAGGGGGGATGCCGACTGGACCTCCTGTGAACCTCCGGCGACCCCCATCGCCTCCCGTTGAGCCCGCCTGTGCCCAACCGGGCGAGTACGACGAGCAAACGAATGAGGGGTCGGGACCTCCTGGGCGGTCTCAGGGAGGTCGTGGGAACCACCGCTACTGCCGCTGAAATCACCGGAATAGTTCAGCCGTTGCTTCTTCGGCCAGCCAGAGTCGACACCTACTCGGAACTTCTCGGAGTCGTTCAGCACAAGATAGCAGTTCCAGTAGGTGAAGTCCTTGTACACCCCCTTCAGGGGGAAGGCTTTCTCCGCTATCCTCCTGCAGTCGTCCTCAGTTTGCCCACTGCTCATCATGCGGAGGGCGTTGGTGTACAAGCCCGCAAATCGGGAGACCGCAACCCTGATTCTGTCCCACGCCTTCCGGCAATCCTCCCCATTGAGTGGCCTCCCCTCCGCGCAAAACCTCTGGTAGGCTGCTGCTATCTTGCCCCACAAGTTGACAATCCTCTGGTTGTTCGAAACGAGAGGATCGTCGCAAACACTCACCCACGCCTTGGACAGCGCGACGTTCTCCGCGTCCGTCCACCTCCTCCGTACCGCGTTGTCGTCCTCACCCGGCTGCGAGGACTCGCCGACCCTTTTCCCCTTGCCTTTCTTCTTTGGGACGCCCCGACCCCGCCCTGCGCCCCCCGTTTGAACGGGAGCATCCGGAATACCGGAAAGATCTATCCCCAAGTCATCGAAGGAGAAAGTGTCAAACTGGGCCGGAGGCGCAGCCTCCGTTGGCGTCGATGTGTGCGACGAACCAGTCGAAAAATCAACACTGGGGCGATAGACGTCCCCCGGCGTCCCCTGTGTCGCCGGTACCCCCTGGGCATCATCTGCATTCCGGGTGCCCACCCCGGCATCTGGACACTGGGTGCCCACCCCGACATAGCCGGAAACGCCCCCGGCGGACTCCCCCCGCTGGTATCCCGGGCATCATCTGCTGCCACGGGTACATGTTGTAGTATGGGTGCATCTGACTCGGGTGCATCTGACTCCATCCACCTCCCACGGGGATCGGGGGAGTTTGAGATCCGCTACTCCCTGAAGTAGGCTCGTTGTTGAGATCCATTTACCGTTGTTAATCTTGTACAGAAATTTAGATAGAGAGAGTACTCGTTAATACAAGTGGTGCGAATGAAAATGACAGGCAAGTCGCGTATATATAGTGTTTCGTAATAAAAAAAAAATTAAAAATTCGCGCTAGGCGATCCGGACGCTGCAATAGCGCCTAGCGGATCGCCTAGCGCCGCGGAACCGCCGAGCGCTAGGCGGTTTTTTTCCGCGAAATCGGCTAGGCGGTTGCAATAGTTCGCCTAGCGCACCGCCTAGCGCCGGCGCTCGGCTAGGCGGTGCGCTAGGCGCTATTGTGGATGCTCTAAGAGTAGATATGTCTCAATTAAGGTTCACAGTAAAATTTTCAATTAAAGAACTCCAAAAAATCAACTGCCTATCCGACCTAAGGTTCATTTTTTAGTTGATAACTAATTATCAGGATAGTTTTCTTACGATTGAAGTTTAATACTAACAGTATATATGTCTCAATTAAGGTTCACAGTAAAATTTTCGTAAGTAATAAATAGTACTCCAGTAGTATATTTTTAAATAAACCTAATAGGACACAAATGTGTCACATAAACCATCGGGACAGAGGACCCAAACTAAGTCAATTCAGCTTTTCTTTCTAATTTTAAGAGCATCCACGTCCGTGCTCTTGCCAACGAGCACGGATGTGGTCTCGGACCCACTTTTACTCCCTGTTATTAGGCAAGAGCACAACACTCACATATGTGCTCTTTCGCAAGGACAAGCTCAAGGGTCCCATCATTCTATTATTCAATTTAAATAAAAACATTTCCACAATATTAAAATGCATTAAAAATAACCGGAATAATATTACAAATTACAAAAAAAATAAAAATTACATAATTAAAATCCTAAAAATTAAAATTTTCATAATTAAAGTCTTAAAAATTAAAAATTACATAATTTAAATCCTAAAAATTAAAAATTACATAGTTAAATTCATAAAATTAAAAAAAAAAACCACTACTCGTGGCCGAATTTCACCCAAATGTGTTTGATTAGGTCTTCTTGTAGCTCAATGTGGGTTCGGGTATCGCGCATTGTGTGCCTTATTTCGATCCTCTCACCCACCGTCGTATGCACACCTCGGCGTGGGGGAGACCTCGCAGTTGAGCTTCCGGCATCATCCTCGTAGTAAAAGCTAGCCGCCCTCGGTCCTTCGTCGGCTATAAACGTGTTGTGCAAGATAATACACATGTACATGATGTCAGCGATATTTTTCACGTACCACAGCCGAGACGGGGCCTTCACAATGTTGAATCGGGCTTGAAGGACCCCAAAAGCTCTTTCGACGTCTTTACGAGCGGACTCTTGACGCTGCGCAAAAAGAACCCGTCTCTTGCGAGCGGACTCTTGCGGGTTGCTGAGCGTCTTCACGAAAGTCGACCACCTTAGGTAGATACCATCGGTGAGATAGTAACCCATGTGGTATGTACTTCCGTTGACGGTGTAGTCGATCGCCGGTGCTATACCATTCAACACATCATTGAAGAGTGGTGAAGAATAGAGCACGTTCAAGTCGTTGTTGGATCCGGTAACACCGAAATATGCATGCCAAATCCATAGGCGGTAAGTGTTGGGCCGCCGCCTTTGCGGCCACAAGTGTTGCCCCCTCCAAGCAGTCGGGCAATTATTCCACCTCCAATGCATGGAGTCAATGCTGCCAAGCATACTGGGAAAACCATTGACTGTTTCGTGAAGACGAAGCAACCGTTGGCAATCATCGGTGGTGGGTGCGCGAAGGAATTCATCCCCGAAAGCTGAACGAATGCCCTCGCAAAAAATTTTAAGGCAAAGGATTCTAGTGGACTCACCGACATGCAAATACTCGTCGAAGAGGTCAGCCGTTTGCCAAGTAGCAAGTTGTCGGATGGCACACCTACACTTCTGCAACGCTGAGAGACTTTGCCGACTTGTTGCGTCTGTACTTGTTTGAAAGTATTCAACACGGACGGACAATGTGTTGACAATAAGCATAAACAAGCGTTTTGACATGCGAAAACGGCGCCGAAAGTAATCTTCCGGAAACCGTGGCTGGTCGGAAAAATAGTCGGCAACGAGCCTTTCGTTTGCTCCCTCCCGGTCACGATGGATGTATCGGCGAGTTGATCTAGTTGGTTGAGGAGGAGGGGTGGGGGTATTCGCTGCGACATAGGCTTCATAGGAGGCACGATGTTGTTCATAGTATTTTTGTTCTTCGCACTCCGCTTTCGCAATGAGATGGGTGAAATCCATTTGAGGGTTTGAGTGAGAGAGGAAGATGTAGATATAAGTTGTATGAATAAAATATGAATGAGAGATGAATGAGAGAAGATTTGATGTGAAAAATGAATGATGAATGTGTGTATTTATAGATGATTTTGGGGATAATAAAAATAAAAAAATCCAGAAAAACGGTAAAAAAAACAGCCAGATTTTTGGGATTCTGAAAATATATTTTTAAAAAATTTTGGTATTATTTTCTATTTTGTTTTTTTTAAAAATATTAAATTTCCAACGGAAATGCCGTTGGCCAATCAGAACTCGCCACGTCAGCTGCTCGCTGGCACAAACGTGCTCGATGGATCGAGCAGCGCCGCGCCAGCGGCAGACAGCAGTGCCGTGCTGCTGGCACGGACGGACGGACAACGTCCTGCTCACCGCTGCGGATGCTCTAAAGTTCAAGTCTCTTTTCTACATTCTTTCATTTCTCTTCGAATTTTTTTCAAATTAAAAAAAAAATTGCTTACTATTTTTCGATTCTATTGTTTAAGTTTGGTGTGATAATAAAATAGGTTTAATTAGTAGTTTTTCTTATGTTTAACTTTCGTGAACAATTGGGAAATATACATGGCTCTTCAAGTGAATGAAGTGATTTAGCTAAGCTTGCTATATGTAGATACCCTACCCGTGTGGGTAGAGTCATCTTATATTTGTGGTTGACATTCCCTTGCTTTACTATTCGGTGTATTCATATTCTCTCAATGTAGTCAAATCATAATTTTTTTGAATTATTTTAAAATAAATGAGCCATAAAAAACTTTATTTTATTTTTACTTTATTCCATCGTTCGTTCTCCTACTTAAATTAATCTTTATAATTTAATGATTCCGTCATTTTTGGGCTAAAATGAACCAATTTATAATTTTAAGTGCTGAAGGTATATTGTATACCTTGATTCTCAAGGATCTCATATGATTACTTTCCAAAATTACATGTTTAATTCATGAAATTATCTAGACATTCAATATATCTGAATAAAGGATCTTAGGCATACTCTTATCTTATGCCTTTTAGAGCATGCGCAGCGGTGGCGTCAGTCGCCACCGCCGTCCGCGCCGCTGGCACGGACGCCATCCGCCGCCGCTGCGCTCGCGCCGCTGGCACGGCGCTGCTCGATATATCGAACACGTCCGTGACAACGGACGCACACGTGGCGGCACGGGATTGGGCAACGGCGTAGCCGTTGCATTCAAACTTTTTTTTAAAAAAAAATCGGTATTTAATTATAAATAATGCTAAAAAAAATATTTTCCAAATCCCAAAAATATGGCCGTTTTTTTCCCTTTTTCTGAATTTTTTGATTTTTTTTTATTTTTTTTCCCAAAATCATCTATAAATATACACATTCATCACTCATTTATCACATCAATTCATCTCTCATTCATCTCTCATTCATAATTCTTATACAAACTATCAACACATTCAACCTTCACTCAAAACATCAAATAGATTTCACTCATCTCATGGCGGAAGCGGAGCGCGAAGAACAAGAATACTACGAACAATATCGTGCCGCTTACGAAGCATATGTCGCGAGCATACGACGGTTGGCCAGATGATCGAGACAAGACACACAATGCGCGATACTCGAATCCACAATCAACTACAAGAAGACCTAATCAACCACATGTGGGCGAAATTCGGCAACGAGTAGTGATTTTTTTAATTTTTAGGATTTTAATTATGTAATTTTTAATTTTTAGGATTTTAATTATGTAATTTTTCATTTTTAGGATTTTAATTATGTAATGCTTAATTTTATTTGTCATTTGTAATATTTATTGTGGTTTTTAAATGAATTTTAATATTATGGAAATGTTATTGTTTAATTGAATTTTAAATTAATTGTGCTCGTCCTTGAGGAAGAGCACAATTGTGGGTGTTGTGCTCTTGCCAGAGAGCATGCATGAATAGTACCGCCTGGGCCCACAACCGTTCTTAATATTCAATGTTGTACCACCCTCCAGTGCAATCAACTATCCAAAATAGAAATAACTTAAATTGTTTAAGATAGATTGTCCATATCTATCTAGATTAGGATGCTTAAATTCATTGGCGGAGCCAATTAATAACTAGTTGTACCCCAAAATAACCGTTCTTAATTTATAATTAAAATAATCGTTCTTAACTTATAATTGGGAAACATTTGACAAAGGTGATAACTAGTCCACCGATTTCAGTCGGGGGAGGGATCCCCTGCCGTGGTAAAATTCACAGCAGGGCCTGTTGTGGACAAAACGCGGGATTTAAACTATGAAACGCAGCCCTATGTTCATACGGATTATTTTGATATTCATACGTTTATTTTATTGTTATACTGCTAATAAAGACACTGTGGTATGCATTTTCATATTTACGTAATTTAATACACTTGTCAGTTTTAATTTTATTTTCGGAGTTAATTTTTTCATACCCCGAGTTAGTTCAACATCTTCACTTTTATTTCAAGTAATAAACGTACATAGGCCACTTTCTTTCTTTTTCAGCATTACTTTTTCATCTTTTTTTAATACATTTTTTACGTCTTGAATACTATCATTCCCAAATAAGAGTTTTGAATACTATCATTCCAAATAAGATTATCATACCTTGCTGTATAGGGAAAGCAATTGTTTATAATAAAATCTCTCATTTTATTCTTCTAAACATTATTTAATTATTATTATTATTATTATTATTATCATATACTTATAGTTTTGGTCCAACCATACACTAAATTCCATTTTTTGTGTAAAAAGATTCTCCAATCAAACACTATACCCAAATCCATTTTTTAATTTTTTAATAAAAAACACCAAATTTAGAGTAAACACCAAAAATGAGTAGCTACTACAAAGTTTTTTGAGATATTGCATATCATCCTTATTATTTTGAAGATGTTCAATTTCAAAAGTATTTGACCCGATATGATGCAATAAGAAATAAAAAAAAGCTCATCTAGAACTTTAAAATGCGCTAGTTGATCATTTGTGGGAACAATACACAATTTCGAGTCTTCAATTTTAATTACTCCCTCCATCCCACAAGAATATGCACTCTTTCCTTTTAAGTGTGTTTCAATTTATATTTGAATTTTATTATAGTATGTTTAGTGTATTTTAATTTTAAAATTAGTGTCATTTTTTTGAATATAAAGTATATTTAATACATAAATATATTAATAAGAAAATTTTGTATAAGTATTTAATTTATATAAATTATTGATTAAATATTATGGGATCAATATGTAATTTAAATAAGTACGCATGTGTAAAAAAAGTATAAAAAGTAGGTAAATATAAAATATTTTTTTAAGTTTGAGTTTGGAGTAAATGATTGAAGTAGATGTAAATTTTGGTGTGACCCAAACTCAAAAATGAGTTTGAATTTAATATAAATGGTTGAAGATGTCCTTAAAACATCATTACAAAATTCAATAATGAAAAAGAACTCTATAATCATTCTTAAAAATAAAATAGTTAATGAAATGAAATTAAAATAAAAGATAGGAGTACTGTACTAATTAGCCGTAGTATAAAAAAAAATTATGTGTATCAAATAGTTAACCATGAAACTATGAAAAATTGAAAGCAAATTGAAAGATGCCAAGTATATTAAATAATATTACCAATGAAGTAAAACTAAAGCCGACAAGTATATTGAATCGCATAATTATGGAAATGGATACCGTGATGTCGGTTTTATTATCAATAAAATAAGTTTAGGAATAAGAAAATAAATCCATATGAAAATAAAATGGGCTGCGTTTCATAGTTTAAATCATGCGTTTTGTCCACAGCATGCCCTGCTGTGAATTTTATCACAGCAGGGGATCCATTCCCTTTGAGCTGAGTTCCATTCGATTCCCCATTGTCTCATATTCATTTCTTTTTTTTTTCCCTATTTTGTAGTTTTATCATTTTATTTTTTATAAGCTTAATCTGTTTTATGTATATTAGCTATGATTTTTATATTTGTAGTTTTTGTATGTTCTATTTTTTTATATTTTTAATGTATTAGGTAATTTATATTCCTATTATAGGAGTATAGTTTTTATCTCATCTATATTTTAATGGGTGTACGAATATATTTTTCTATTTTCTATTTAGGTACTTGCATTTTAGGGAGTATATTCTTTTGTTTTGTGGTTATATTATAGTTAGTTTTTTTAGTGTAATAATACAATTTTTTGTTTAATTGGGCTATAAACTGAGTGTTAATTTGTATTTTAATAAGTGACTTTAAAATTGAACCTTGTTTTAAGATGCTAATTTTAATATATTATGTAGTTATTATAAAATTTGCACCCCTCAATCCAAAAAGTTTGGATCCGTCACTACTTAAACTTACTTGTACAAGGTACCAACTGAAATATCTCATGTAACTAGCGGTGATATACTGAATTTGCCTCTACATCTTTATAAGAATGATTTGTTTATTTATTATCTTTTATAAATTTAGTTAATAGTAATAATAAAAGCCAACTCATAATATATAAATAATTTATTTTCATAAATTTAATAATAAAAATTTTAAAATACAAGTCCCCAACACATGTTTTTCTATATACACGGACCTTAGCATTAAGAATCAAAAGCTACTGAATATAAATCATAAAACAATTATACATATAAGAAAAAACAAACTCTCCCAAACTTAAAATAAATAAGTAAATTACCTGTTATGTTATAGCCTTATAAGTGGGACTTTGAAGCCTAGAAAGTAACTAAATAATACTTAGCAGGATTTCAAAAATAATTTCGTAAGCATATGCATATCATGTGTGGATTATGGATACATCCACATCGAGTGATGAATCTACTAAATATTGAAATCATACCTTAAAAATATCATGTGAATGTTCTTTGCGCCACACAAATATTAGTAGCAGAAATCAATCTCCATCCACACCAAAATCTATTTAAAGTACATTTTTATCGTGAGAGCTATCATCTTACTTTTTAAAAAAAACTTTACTATACAATACCAATTTATTTTAAGATTACCAGAGTAATGATTTTTGTTGGAAGTAGAAGAGAGCCAAATTAATATGAGAACTCTGACCTTAAGTAATCACTTTTAGTCATTCATACTCCCTCCGTCTCAAACGAGTTAAATTGTATTCCTTTTTTATTTGTCCTAAAATAGTTAAGTCATTTATTTTTTTGACGAAAAGTCTACATTTTCTCATACTTTACTCAATACGGGAAAATTTAAAATGTGGGAAGAAAGCATGCATCAAATAGTATTTAATTAAATAAAAATTTTTACGGATCATATCATAGAATCGAACAAAAAAGTAGAGTGAAATTTAAAAGTTGGAATTATTTTAGGTAAAAGATTGCCTTAATGATCTTTTTTGTTTGTGAAAGGGAAAACGTCAAATTTATTAGCGTATTTAAAAGAAAAAGACATCAAAGTTATTGACGTGTTTCATTTAAAAATAAAATTTGAATGCATCAATAATATTGATGTGTTTTTCTTAAATACGTATGCGTGCCCCTCTTTCACACAATACACAAGAAATTCTTATTTACGGAAATATTTTTTCTAAATTCGAATATAGCCAAGGTAAATTCTCTCTAGCGTGCCACGATTTTGAGCATCCAATGTAAGCACAACTCCCAAGTTAATCAATAAATAATTCAACAGTATCGTACATGGCCAAAGAATGCAATAAATAATTCAATTCTTGAACCAAGATAAGCTCATGGCCTCATGCAATTCCACGAAATTTCTACGAACAAATTTATATATTTAATTTATTTTTCTCGTCGGAATGGTACTATAGAAACTAGTACTATTTATTTAAATTGGGTGGCCTATCAATCTCATACTATTATTGAGAACAAGTAGTCGCACCAAATTTATATCAAACAAAATAAATAATAAGAAATTTATTTTGCATATATAGAAAGCAAATAAATCAAACTTCACCTATTTATATATAAAAAGAGAATAACAATCATACTTAAATTTAATTGATGTTAGGGGTACACACTTACACTAGTCATTCTATAAATTAGTAGGTTTTTATCCTTTTTCTTGATTTGAACTACTACCTCGAGTCACATAGAGAATAAATTGCATTCTATTATCACTCGAACGGTAAAACTATAAAAGAATTAACTTCTACAGTGGCAATTGATTGTATTACAAACAATATTGTTGAAGTATAGTTTGAAGATAATTAAAAGGTGAAAACTCAATTTTTGATTGTTTTAGAGCAGAAAACGTATGCAACATTACATTCCCAAACTTTGATCTGCATAATTATCAGAATTCAGTAATACAAAATGATAGGCCACCTAAAAACATTTCCTTCCTTAAAAATAAATCAAACGGCCTACATTTGAAGTGTCAATATTCTTTTTTAGAACATCCTTGGGCAGGGATGTGCACGTATGCACTATTAAAATTTCCATGTTATATTTATAAGTTGCACGGGGTAGTGATAAAATGCAAACTCTATATATATTGTACATATTTATAAGTTGCTATTATTTTGTCACATTTTTCAACGGTCAAAATCATAATATTTACAATTTGCATTTGATCACATCCCAAGCTGCACATATGAATTGGTGTGTTCAATAAATAATTCTTTAAAAACAGAATCCATATCCCACAAACTTTTTGCACTCCCATTCATGTTTTTGGAAATTCATACACAGTCAAAGTAGAATATTTGATCTCATGTAAAGTAGTTGTGTTATTCAGTGGAGTAATGTGCGTGTCAAGAGAAATTCAAAAAAAAAAAAAAAAATTTCTAGTAGAGATTGTAAGTTCTAGCTACATGCAGAGAAGGGAAAGCTTTTAAAGAAACTAGTAGCAGAAACCTTTTGTTGGCCTCGTAAAATCTGTTGTTGCACTGCGAGAACAGAAGCCGTGCTATTGAAATCTGCAGAGGCGACATACTCTCCGATAACTCCCAACTCGTTCTCCTCGCTCCAACCTGACAATCCGCTCAAAAGGAGTGGATTTATACCATGCTTCCTCCCCACAATCCACATATCGTAGAGTTGTTTATCCATGGCCTGTATAGCAGCAATAGTTTCCTCCCCGTTGTTTACCACCACCTCCCGATACGAGATTCGTTCCTTCCCTTCGCACTTGAGCCAGAACTGTGTCACCAGCCCGTCATCCAGCTTCTTTTCCATATCATTATCGCCCTCGCTGGTGTTCCCCGGGAGGAACCGCACCACGGTGAGACACACATCTGGGTTCCCGACCATGCGGTCAGCATATGCCAGCGCCTCTCTTGCATCCGCCCCTCCGAGGAAGAGCATCGCCAGTTGCTGCATGGGGCTCCTTAGGGCACCGTGGACGAGCGTTTGGCGCGGGCTTTTGTCCATGATGATGGCCACCGAGCACGGCGCATGGACCAACACCTCGGTATTGAGGGGCTGGTTGTTGTCCCTAGAAGGAAGGACGACCAGGCTCGCGTTGTTTGCGAGCGCCATCTGGCAGATATCCTGGTACATGCTTGTCCTTGGGGTGATGGTCGTGTAAGAGTGAATGGTGAGGCAGTCATCGCCCATGGCTTCTTGAAACGTCTTCAAGGCGCTGTGGACGTTGGATTTGTCGGGTGTTTCTTGCTCATCCTCTGCCTGGTGGTCGATGAGGACAGGGTTGAAGCCAATGAGCTCCTCCAGGCAGAGGGCGTCGACTGATAGAGGAGTCAATGTTGTAGGGTTGGAGACCTGGATCAACCTCATTAGCCCGGAGAGATTCTCTTGGGAGTGGATGCAAGCCAGAATATGGAGCTGGGCATTGGGCAGAGAATGCTGGATGTTTGTCCTCTTGTCGAGCAGGTAGGGCCGCCTGGGGTCGTAGAGGATGCTGATGAGCGGCGTCACCAGCGCGGTCATGGTGGTGGCCGAGAGCACCATGGCCGTGAAATGAGGGGTGTCAAGTATCTTCAAATCATTTAAACGGACAAACATGAGGAAATCCACTTGGCCCTTCAACCCAAGCAGAAGACTAAGCGTGAGGCTGTCTCTGATGGTCATGTGGTTAAAACGCGAAGCTATGAAAGTGGAGAGAATCTTCATGGTATAAGCAATGACCAACATGAGCATGAGCGGGCGTAAATGAGGCCATTGCCCAGAGATGGATGAAAAGTCGAAAACCAAACCAATGTACATAAAGATAAATGGCATTAGGATGTCTGTCACAATGGTCTCCATCTTCTGCACTAAAGCTGTCCCCAAAGGAGGCCCTGTTGGGACAACAAGCCCCATCCACATGGGACCGTTTGCCACAGACATCCCAAAAGTGTCAGTGACAAACCCTGCCACTATGACCGCCACGAGAACTGCAGTGACATAAGTCTCGTCCACCGGCTTTTCCTCTGGGGTGCTTCTAACGATCCAGTCCATAGCTTGCTTAGCTCCAGTAAGGCAGGTTACAGAGACACCAATGAAGGAGAGGAAGAACCAAAGGGAGAAAATGGGCTTGCGTTGGCCCTGAATGAGCATCTCAAAGATGATGAGTACATGGAAGCCGATGAGGTCGGAGATCATGGTGGTTGTGAGGGCCATACGGCCAATGCCAGAGCTGAGAAGATTGAGCTCCTTGACGATGGGGTAGACGACGGGGAAAGCAGCGATGGACAAGTTCATGCTGATACCCCAAATTGAGGAGAAGGATCCAAGGCTTGCATTTAAGGAATTCTTTTGGAGAACGCCCACACTGACACTGCACAAAAGGGGGAGAAACATCCCAACGATGGCAATGTACCAATTTTTTCGCTCTGATCTTTTGAATTCCGTGATGTCCATTTTGACGGAGGAGACGAAGACGAAATAGATTAGACCCAACAAGCCCACATTCTTGATCACATAGTTGTATTCAGGTGGGAATATATAGGCGCGTAGCTTGTCGTTGCGGCTCAACACGGAAGGCCCGAGGATGATGCCGCCCAGGATCTCGGAGACGACATTGGGCTGGCGGAGGGGCTTGAGGAGGAAACGAACGAGGCGAGTAATGAGAATGAGAGTGGAAATCTGTAGGAGGAAAAGGGGAAACGAGAAATCCAGGGGATTTTGGCCGTAGAAAATGCCGTAGGTGTGATAGCTGTGGGACTCCCGGCATACCACCAGACCTTTCTTGATCAGCTCAGGTGGCTCCGTTAGGTTAACGTTGGACGTCATCGATCATGCATTCCACAAATCAACAGCAAAACCAAACAAAATCAAAGCTTGGACACCCGGAACTCTGGACTTTTACATTTGGAAATGCCATTTTTTGCACAACCTTAATTACGTTTCCTTCGCTATTTATATGATCACCCACAACCTCAAAATACATTTACAAATAATGACCATGCATTTTGATTTTAGTTTTTGATTTATTATTTAAATAATTATTTGCGTGTATATATACTAAAAATAATACTCCTATATGAAACGAAATGTAACAACCCTTATTTGAAATGATGATTCAAATAATCATCCAAACTGCAAAAATTGGATTTGAAATTCCTTTGCAAATATTACTATATACATTAGAGCAAATCAATACATTTTTGGATATATTGTGATAAGTTGATTTGATGAGAAAACCTGCGTGGCTGAAATTATTAAGAATTTTAAATTAAAATCTTTAATAATACAATAAGTACGAAGATAATTATTTATAAATAAATTACTCCCTTCGTTTACCAATAATCATCCCATATCGCTATTTTCGTCCGTGTATCAATAAATATCTCACTTGTTTTTTTACTACTTTTGGTAATAGACTTTACGTTACACTAACTTTATTTCACTAACTAATCACTATAAAACTAATATTATATAAAAGTAGGATGAATATTCTTCTAACTTGTTCCATCTACTTTCTCCTATAATATTTCTTAAAATCCATATTCGGTCAAACTTGGTCTTATAATTATGGACTGATGGAATAAAATGTAACAATCAATTTGAAATAATAGTCATATGTTTAGCAACAATTTATAAAATTAATCCGTTATATGATCCCTTTAAGGCTTAGGCAGGGCTGACAAATCGTGCAAATTGATTCATTATTAAGTCAACTCAAAAATCAACCCAACCTAATAACTAAGGACAAACCCTAACCCAACCTGAAATTGGCAGGTTCTTATCAAGTCTAAACCCCAATTAAAACTTAGTATAATATGATTAAAACCTTATCATGATTTAAATATAAAGTATAATATTTTTAATTAGTAAAATAATTAAAAATAATACTCCCTCTGTCCCGGAAGAGTATGCACTATTTCCTTTTTCGGTCGTCCCCAAAGAGTATGAACATTCCAATTTTAGAAACTCTCTTCTCTCTATTGAAGTAGGACTCATTCTCCACTAACAATACTTAAAAAACTTTATCTATCTACCTCTCTCTTACTTTACCAATAATGCATTAAAACCCGTGACGAATCCAAAGTTCATATTCTTTGGGGACAGAGTGAATAATTTTATTCCTTTATGAATAATCTGCATCCATCCCTAACCCAATTCGAAATCATCGGGTACTTATTGGGTCGACCTGATAATGACCAAAACCTATTAATTTTGTGCGTGTTCAAGTCAGATTATCGTGTCGTGTTAAAAGTTACCAGTCCCACTATTTAGGGAATGTCTGGTTTGGTGTTAATTTTATAAACTATGACGGTGTCAATTGTCAAAATTAATTATTATACTTCAATTTATTTCAAAATGTTATAACCCCTCGAGTTTCAACCCGTATGTTGGATATTAGAGACCTATATTCCTTTTTCAATATATTAATACAACAAAACATACTACCTCCGTCACAAGATAAGTGAGCATAAACTTTTTGATACGAGATTTAAGAAAATGTGGTTTGGTTAGTAAAGTGGAAAGTGAATAAAGTAAGAGAGTTAATAAATTAGAGAGAAAAAGTAAGAGAGAGAATACCAAAAAAAGGAAATGGTTCATTTATCTTGGGACGTCTCAAAAAGGAATGTGAATCGCTTATCTTGTGACGGAGAGAGTATTAGTTTCTAATTTAATATTACTAGTTTTTAATACTCCCTTCGTTTTTTAAAAATAACAACTATTTCTATTTTGGGCCGTTTCTTAAAAATAAAAACTTTAGAATCTTTCTATTTTAGGACATGAACCCCACAATCCACTAACTCTACTTTCACTACTTTTTCTCTTCTTCTATCTTACTTTACTCATTTTTCCTTTCCTCCCTCTTACTTTACCAATTCTTCCCAATTACTTTACCAATTATGCATTAAAACCTGTGCTGTTTCAAATATTTTAGAGAACGGTATAATTTTTAATTTTTAAATATTCATTTAAAAAAGTTTTCATTAGAACTGTCCATATGATAGTCTATATTACTACTACTAATCCCTCCGTCCCATAGAAATAGACCATATTTCCTTTTTCGTATGTCCCATAGAAATAGTTCATATTCATTTATGACATTTTTTTTCTTCTTATCTTTTACTTTATCATTTATGGGCCCCATCATCCACTACACAATTTCAACTACATTTTCCCCTTCTCTCTTATTTTTATCAACTATACATTAAAATCCGTGTCAACCCTAAATGGCCTATTTCTATGGGACAGATGGAGTATATTATGGTGTCATTCGATTGTTATGACTATAACGATTATCAATCTAGAATTAAGTTGCGAGATTTTTAGTTGAAAGGGAGTAATTATAACTCAGTATTACCATATAATTATCCAGTTAAATTAACTTATGTGATTTAATTTAATAAACCAAACACAATTACTTATAAGGGCATCCACTATAGGGGCGGCGCGCTGCCCGCCCCCATTCCGCCGTCGTCCAGTCGGCCTATAGTGCAGGCAGCATCCGCCCCGAGGCGGGCGCCATTTTGGGGCGGAAGGCTTCCGGCGAGAAGAGTGCGAGGACGCGCCGGGCACGCCTCGCCGCGCCTATAGGCGCGCCGGCCGCCCCCGGGAATTTTATTTTATTTTATTCTTTTCGAAAATTGTATTATAAATACCACCCCTCCACCACCCATTTTACACCAATTTCAAACTCTCTCCATTAATTCACTCTCTACGTTTTCACTCTCTAAAAATGCACGGTGGAGACGACGAATCACCCGGCACTGATGAATCGGGATATGACGGCTACTATAAGTACCTATTGATTTATTTGTATTTTTTTTAGACGGTGACGGTGTTTTTATTTGTATTTTTTTTAAATGTTCGTTGTATAATTTTCCCGGTTCCATAATACAACGAATATTTGGTCCCAGTACTTTTTTTACATTTCAGTATTACCTCGATTTCTAATTATTTACATTCTGATAATTTTAATTACAATTGATTTAAAATAAACGAAAAATGAAAAAAATGAAAAGTGGCTAAAAAAGTGGCGAAGCTATTGGAAGTGTCCGGCTTATAGCTGCGGACAGGGGCGGAGGGAGGGTGGGGCCAGGGGGCCCATGGTCCCCCCGCTAATTCTTAAAAAACTTAGGGGTATTTTAGTAATTTCACAATAATTATAATTTATAATAAATATAATATTAGAGATAGGTTTCAGCAAAATATATATGAATCGTGCCTCTTAATTTAGCGTATTCATTCTGCCGTTCCAATCCAAGTCTGAATTTAGCGTATTCATTCTGCCGTTCCGAGTCTGAAATCTGGTAAACTAGAACTAGGTATATTCAAAACTCAAATATAATTCAATTAATTTTTCTACATAAGTTGTTTTTTTGTTTGGCTGCAATAATAATTCAAAGGGGGAGAAAGAAGATAGCTTATGTAATTCAATGGCTACGGACTACGGTGGTTTTGTAGTTGGAATTTTATAACTCCAATTCTTTAATTGATGTGTGTGTTAATAGTTTTGCATACAGAAAATATCAAATATTTTGAACTTAATCAGTGTTGACTATTTTTGTAGGTATATGGATCGTTATTTCAAGAAACTTTCTTTCGTTGATTCTTCATCAGTTGAACCTTCACTTCTTCAACCTCAAGAATTATCGAATGAAGATAAAAGTAAGGTTGATTTAGAGAATCTTCCAAGTGATCCAGGAGAACGACCGGATATAATGAGTTATCCACCAAATTTAATAGAACAAGTTCGCAGAGCTTACTTACTTAAAGGTCCGTGTCAACCACGTAATCATGATTTTCGTCCTACAGTAGATGGAAATCGAAAACGTAAATTTGTCTCACATTGGTTTGATGAATTTAAGGATTGGTGGGAATATAGTGTTACAAAGGAAGCAGCTTTTTGTTTATATTGCTATCTTTTTTCAAGACTCCACGGAAATGGACAAGATGCTTTTGTATCAGGGGGATTTACGGTCTGGCGCAAGAAAGAAAGATTAAGAGATCATGTTGGAAACCATAAAAGTGCTCATAACAGGTGCAGATTAGCATGTGAGGATTTGATGAATCAAGCCCAACACATTGAGGTCTCTTTGGCAAAACAGTCAACACAGTCTAAGCTTGACTACCGCCTGCGATTAAATGCAACGATTATTTCTCTTCGTTATCTTATAATGCAAGGATTGCCTTTCCGCGGTCATGATGAGTCAGAAGAACCATTAAATCAAGGTAATTTTCTTGAGTTCTTGAAAGTTATTTCTTCTTGCAATGAAGAGATAGCTAGTGTTATATTCTTCTATTGTTGATGTTCTTGAGTATGTTGGGGAGAATGGTCATGACGATTCAATAAGGGCTGAAGCTGATGATATGCTAGAAATTATAAATAGTTTTGAGTTTGTCTTTGTGTTACATCTTATGAAGCAAATCTTGGGAATCACGCATGAACTCTCCCAAGTGCTACAAAAGAAAGATCAAGACATTGTTAATGCGGTGAATCTTGTCAAGGTAGCAAAATCACGTCTGCAAATAATGAGGGAAAAAGATTGGGATGTATTGCTTGCTGATGTTTCTAAGTTTTGTAGCAAATATGAACTGGATGTGCTTGACATGGAAGATGAGTTTGTAGCTCGAAAAAAAGGAAGACGTAGAGCTGAGAAAATGAAGAATCTCCACTATTATCGAGTTGAGCTCTTTTGTTCTGTTATTGACTTGCAAGCTCAAGAGTTGAATCAACGTTTTGATGAAGTCAACACAGACTTAGTTTTATGCATGTCATGTTTTGATCCTAGGGATTTATTTTTTGCATTTGATTTGGAGAAGCTGTTTCGTCTTGCACGGTATTATCCTTCTAAATTTTCTGAAGCTGCTTTGTCCGAGCTTAAAAGTCAACTTGAGAACTTTATTTTCGATGTGCGCATAGATGAAAAGTTTTCACAAATATCAGGAATCAGTGGTCTTGCTCAAAAGATGGTTTCTACAAGGAAACATGAAGTTTTTCTAATGGTTTATTCATTAGTTAAGTTGTCATTGATCTTACTAGTTGCCACTGCATCAGTAGAAAGAGCCTTTTCAGTAATGAAGATCATCAAGACTTCTCTACGTAATAGCATGAGAGACCAACTATTGAATGATTGCTTAGTTCCTTACATCGAAAAGAATGTGTTTGTTAAAGTTACCAATGAAACTATTATGCAGCGGTTTCAGAAGATGAAGAATAGAAGACAAATGTTATGATGTGATTGCATTTGACTTTTACATTTTGAACCTTAAAATTTAATTTATGTAATTTTTTTTGAAGTTTAACTTTGGACCCCCATTATGAAATCTCTGGCTCCGCCACTGGCTGCAGACACTTTTTATGGCTGCGAACAAATAAACTCTGGTTGTGGACAAAAAAAGTGGCGGTGCTATTGAAAGTGTCCGGCTTATAGTGGATTATCCTAACAGCCTGTATTGACTACTCCTATTTCTGTCTCCCCAAGAGCATTAGTACTCTGTGCAGGAATGCTTGTACCACGATTAAACCCCAAATTCCTAAATCCCAAAACCTTGAATCAGCCTCCATTAAAGCTGTATCTCCTCCGCCCTCTCTCTTTCTCTCTCAACGAAATGCGAGGCCTTCTTCGCACATTCACGCAGCTCTCCATCAATGCCAACACTAAGACATCGCAGCTTCACAATCCACGCCCGCTGCTCACTTTTCAAAACCCCTTTTCCACTCAAGGCGACGGCGGCGGCGATAAAGATGCGGATTGGACGCTCCATTTCGGCGGAGCCGGCTCTTCTGGCCCCGACCCTATGAGCTGGTATGAGGGCTCCTCGTCCTGGTCCACTGGTCTTACCAAGGAACATTTTGACGGTGAAGTTGTGGGGAAGAAGGTGGGTGCTCCGGATCCTACCGATTCCCAGCCCCGCGCTCGCCCATCGGGCCGGGCTCAGCGCCCGGCTTATTCGGATGCAAGGTGGACGGATGATGAACTCGTGAGAATGAGGGAATTGGAGGCCGCGAACCGTTGGGGTAAAGGATTTGTTGATAGCTGGGATAATAAAATGCACGAGACGGCCATGTTGCTGAAGCAGGTACGAATTGGTGCTAACCTTACTGTTTTTTGTCATGAAACAGATTCCAAATGATATGAATTTCGTAGGTTTTGTTAATGCCAGATCTCAGCTACTTATTAATTGATCGACTGATTAATATCTTCAGCTATCAAAGTGTGTTATTAGAAGTTCCGTGCCATGAATTTGTCTTATTATTGACATAGCAGGGTATTAGCATATCCTAATGTATGATCCATTTATTCTTGAATTCTTCTGTTTATTTAGTTTTTCAATTAGGAATGAGTGAAGTTAAGGTTTTGATTTGGTTGAATATATTTTGAATGAAGGTGCGGGAGCCTGGAGCCAGGGGGTCGTACTTGAAGGATTCCGAGAAGGCAGAAATGTACAAAAAGCATAAGGAGAATCCAGAGGAGTATACTGTGGAAAGGTTAGCAAAGGAATACAAGATTATGAGGCAGAGGGTGCATGCAATATTGTGGCTGAAGGAACTTGAAGAGGAAGAGGAGAAGAAGCACGGGCCACTGGATGACTCTGTCGAGATGTTGCTTGATACTTGTCCCGAGTGAGTGGATTTATTCCCTGAGTAAGAGGATTGATGCATTCACTTTCTGATTTTATATTATACTACTTGCAATATGATTTGTAGTTTAACACTTGCGGGGGTGTGTGAGCACATGATTTTTCAGTTCTTATATATCATTGTGTGTTGTACATAACTTGGTTTGAGGGTTATATAAATTGGTTTTGAGAGTTATACATAATGTGCAAGATTTGGCATTCTATTGCTCTCTTACTTACTTACAAGTGTTACTAACTCTGCATCTCTATATGGTTGTATGTTCATGCTGTTATCTGTTAGTGCTACCGTTCATAGAGATTATATTGAACTAGCCGAACTGCTCATAGTCTGTGACTGGGGAAATAAGTGATTGCGTTTCTTGTTGGTTCTTACCCAATTATATGGACATTGTTAAATGAGTAAGAAGAGCTATTTCTTAGCTTAGTTTTATCATGGTAAGCATGTGCTGCAGCTGCCATTTCCTGTAGCATTCCATACAAGGTTGTAATATGTGCTCTAGGAAGACACTTGACGTATTAATTCATTTTACTTCACCCTAGTTGATTACTTGATTGAGTTTTCCATGCTTTATCTTATAATATCATGTGGACGTTAACTTTTTCTACACCTGCTCTGAGAATCTTGTGCTGGATTGATATTTTCTTTTGGACCAGTAAGCTTCTCATTGTATTATATTTGAAGTTTGTGGTTAATGCTTGAATCACAAATTTAGCTATATATTTGGAATATCTCATTAAAGTTTACCTTTCTTCCTAGTATTGTGTTAAATTGCGCTGTCTGTCGTGGAATCGTGGTCAAATAAGGAGTTACATTCTTTCCACTTTAAGGTGACAAGGACAGATAACCAATCAGAATTATGGTCAAATTATTCTGTCTGTTCAATCTTACTACTATCACAAAATTCTTACAGCTTTTATTTGTAAATGTTTTGACTGGAGTACCCTTGTACTTATCATGTGTTCATACTACTTTTTTGGCAGGGGCTCTTTTAATAGTTACTGAACTCATTATTTTTCTCTCCTTATAGCGTGCTAGCTTATATATGAAAAAAAACTAATTGAGCACAAAATGCCTGACATATAACCTGTTAAAAGAGAGAATTCACTTAGAAATATGTATTTCTCAATCAACAGGAGTACATTGAATGGTTTGGGAGTGCTATCTGTGTGCATGTCTATTGGTTTCTTTAATTTTGGTTGTCTGGATAAATATTGAATCAGAACTTAAGGTTAGAAAATGATCGTAACAAACTGTGCTTCTAAAAGCTGTGACTGTCCCTTGGTAACTTTCAGATTATGCCCAATAGTTGAATGTTTGATTCTAACTGAGATGTATGTTTGGATGGCCTATTCATCAGCTGGTGTTTCTATGGCCACGAGTCCATAACTTTTTTTAATATTTGCCTTCTGATATGTTAGAGGGAATTCTATTTGACCAAGTATATCTCCTTGCTGCCATGCAGGTTTTTTGTCTCTCATGACAGAGAATTCCATGTTGCTTCCCTGCCATATAAACCGGACTTCAGGGTCATGCCAGAGGGTTGGGATGGCACCACTCGGGACCCTGATGAGGTCCTCTATGAGATATCAATGAAAGAGGATGAGATGTTGTACCAAGAATTTGTTCAGAAGATGAATTTCAACAAAATGAAGGTAACCAATCAGTTCGTCATTAGTAATTTACTACCATCATATTCAGAATATCTTCGAGTCTGATTTAAATAATTACTTTTTTCCCTCTATGATCATCAATCTCGTCTTTAGTTGGCGAAGAAGGTGAAATGCCATAAATACAGCAGGAGACGTCCATCTGATGGTTGGAATTTTACGGTGGAGAAGCTAGGTTCACGAAGCAAGCGTGGAAACGGGGGTGGCTGGAAATTCATTAGTCAAGCTGATGGCTCCAGCAGGCCTCTAAATGATGACGAGAAAATGTTTGTGAAAAGGGAGACTCCTCAGAGGCGCCGGAAGATCCTCCCATGATAGGCAACAAATCAGTACAATTGACTTGACTTTTTTGGCCTGGATCTCTTGAGGTTCTTACATGCTTTACACACTGGATTGAGGCATCCTTCATATTTTTAGGTTTCCTTATAGACGACGGAACAATCTAAGAAATGAACATCAACAAGTGCTTTGATAAAAGTGTCTATTTGTTAATATCTGTGTGTTTCTTCTCTGTATTGATGAAGGCCGAAAATATGCAAGGCATTTGTCAATCGATGCATTTCGATATCTGTGTTGATGCACCCAGGTTATATTTTGATAGTTTTGAATCATCAAACTTATTGGTTGAGACCTTGTTGTTAGAACACGTATTGGCAGAAGCCTTATTGTGTAATAACGTATTGGTCAGAACCGTAAGGTTTGTGATTGGAATGTTATGATAAATTATTCCGTTATCAAACAGCATGAAAGACATATTGAAAATATTTTGCATAAAGAAAGAAAGCAGAATGAAAGTAAAGAGATTTTGAAAACTAACTTTGGATTAAAGCTTCAAGGTAGCAGAGGGAAGGAGGGAGAAGAGCAATGAGTCTGAGATCAGAACTCGGTGTGCTTTTCTACATTCCAGACCTCTTATTTATAGCCAACAACCCTGGCTACATAGGAGTACAGTATTTTACAAATACGTAAGCAGTGACGAAAATCACACTAATTTACATAGTACTATTACAAAAAGTTACTATTCACTATTCACTATTCACTCAATTTTTACATAACTATAAAAGAAGGTAGCCGTCATTTCTGACTTTGAAGACAATTTCATACTAGGCAGCCATGATGATGTGGAGCCTATTGATTTTATTTCTGTATCTTTTGATATATTGACAATGTCTCCATTCTTCATCGTCGTAGTAGTAATCCATATGCCTACTTCTTCGAAATCTGACGTCATACATGACTTGAAGACTTTCTTCTTCATCTTTGATGGCTTGTTCTAATCTTCTTATTTTATCACCAATGCGAAAGAACCAAGAAGGAGGCATCCTGGTAATGCGAACAGAATTAGGCTGCGGTGATAATATTAATGATTTTGAGCGTTCTCTTCATCCGTTTGATTCTATTGATTCTATAAAAAATGTCATCAATGGTTTCTCTAAGGAATGGATAATCCACTTCTTCAGGAGGGGCTTCGAGAACAATCTTTGCAATTTCTGAGAGGGAGGTAACCATTTCGGTATCAATTTTGATATTATCAACGAGAAACCTAGAATAGGCTTCAGTATTCTTCCTTCTAAAGAAACCTGTCATTAGAAATCAAAGGGGTCTTGACCCCCAATAGGATCAGAAGAGACCGATTCTTCAGACTTTGAAGAGGCAGACTTTTGGGCCATAAATTCAAAGAAGTCTCTTTTGATATGTTCTGGAAGGTTTTTTAGAAAATCATTTGGCTCCGAGGTACTGGCTTTCTTTGTTCTTTCTGCCTTGCTTTTCTCTTTGTTATCCTTTTGGAAAATCACTTTTTCACCAGTGGAAACAAATTGTTTGACAGCAGATTCACTTCCAATATGATTTTGGAACTTAGCCCACCATTTAACTTTGTAGACCCTTGTCAAGGAGAAAGGAGTAGGATCTGGAAAGATTTTTTCAAAATTGAAATCCCAGGAAAAGATCCAAGGGACTTTGAATTCCGCATGGAACACGATGAATTTCTGGAAATTTTTGATAGTGGAATATTCAGCAAAAGTATGGAACCCTTGTTGAACATCAGAAGGGAGGATTTGAATTAAAGATCCCATTTTCCTCCACCAATCGGGGAACCAAACATGGAACTGTTTTTCACAATTATGATGAAAGCTTATGAACCAAGAGTGATTATAATATCTTAATAAGAAAGCTCTGAACCAGGCATTCTTATAATCGATATAATTATACCCTTGAGCTGGGTGGTTAAAAATTTTGAACTCATTGGGACCTCCAAAAGTGGTTGTGGTAAGGACTCTTTTGATAATACACTTTGAATATTCAATTTCTTTGGATCTGTTGTAAATATGAGTTATTTCAACTGAGTCAGAGTCAATTAAAATAAACTCATAATACTTCTGATCTTTTAAACAATCATCAGATTCCCAGAGTTGGGAAGTATTTGGAAACCGGTTTCTTATGAAATCATTTTGAGAGGGTTTGGCAGGAAACTCAGAGAAAGGAGTCATCCCACAATCTTCACGCCAGTCTTTAGGAAAGTATTTGAACTGGTCAGGCATGTTTGGTATTTGAATATTAGTGGATTTCGGAATATTTGAGGTAAGAGCGGTTTTATAAGGTATTTCAAGAGTGTTTTGAAGGGGGGAAAACCTATTAGAAAGAATTTGATTGGGTTTTTGAGGAGTTGTTGGGGTTGAGGAAGAGACCAAGGCTTTTGAGGTTGCTTTTGAAGGGAAGACTTCGTAGTCTTTGATACTTTGTCTCTTGGAAGTCCTAGAGTCTGTCATTGTGACCTTGATGAAATTCTCTAGTTAGAAAATCAGGTAGAGAATTGTTTTCTCCTTTAATAAACTCAATTTCAAAGTCAAATACTGATAAAATTGCTTGCCATTTGGCAAAGATTTGTTTTGAAACAATATTTTGGACATCTTTGGTAAGAACTTCTTTTGCAGATTTGCAATCAATCCTTATTAAGAATTTTTTGTTATAAAGGTCATCTTGGAATTTTTGGATGCATAAAACAATGGATAGAATTTCTTTTTTAATAACGGAATAATTTATTTGTGCATTATTCCAGATACCAGAATGGTACCTGACAAGATTTTCTTTTGAATCAATTCTTTGCTTAAGAATTCCTCCATAACCTATGTTGGAGGCGTCTGTTTCTATGATCATAAAGGCTTCTGGATTGGGTATGCCAAGACATGAAAGAGTTTTGACTTGTTGTTTGATAGTTTTGACAACATTAGTATGTTCTTCTGTCCAATTTGAGGGGTCTTTCTTAAGCCTTTGATAAAGAAGTTTACATGTTTCTCTAAGGTTGGGAAAGAAATCTGAGATGTAGTTCAAACACCCTAGGAACCTTTGTAATTGGGTTTTGTCTTTGATTTCATCAGGGAATTTGTCTGTGAAGGTAATAGACCTACTGATGGGTCTAAAGGTTCCTTTGTCAATTTCGTAACCTAGGAATCTAATATTAGTTTGAAAGAGTTTCATTTTAGGGGTAGAAATGACTAAACCATTTTTCTCTATAGTCTTTAAGAAAATTCCTAAATGTCTTATGTGTTGATCAAGATCTTGGGAAAAGACGAGAACATCATCAATGTAGACAATGCAGAATTGACTGTAAGGATTTAAAATATCATTCATGATTTTTTGGAATTCTGAGGGGGCATTTTTTAAGCCAAAAGGCATTACATTCCATTCATAATGTCCAAAGGGAACTGTGAAGGCTGTCTTATATCTATCCTTCTCAGCAATTTGAATTTGCCAGAATCCAGATTTAAGATCGAATTTGGAGAATATTTTGGAACTATACAGTCTATTTATGAGGTCTCTCTTATTTGGGATTGGATGTCTAATCCATTTTAAAACTGCATTGAGAGGTTTGTAATTAATAAC
Source organism: Salvia splendens (assembly GCF_004379255.2). NCBI lineage: Eukaryota > Viridiplantae > Streptophyta > Magnoliopsida > Lamiales > Lamiaceae > Salvia > Salvia splendens. Next base: position 9,984,269 of record NC_056038.1, read on the forward strand.
CAGCCTGGGAGTTTCTCTTTCTAATTCTGCCTGTTTCATAACACAGAAAGCTGAACAGCTCCACGGAGAATTTGAAGGCCTAATAAGCTTTATCTTTAATAAGTCGTTGATTTCTTTCTTACAAACTTCAAGGAGTTCTTGGTTCATTTGGATAGGCCTTGATTTTGTTGGAATCTTACTTTCATGAAAACCTTCTTCATAAGGTAGATGGATCATATGATGCTTCCTTTCCCAGAAAGCATTGGGGACTTCGTTACAAACCTTTTGGATAAAATTGTCTTCTATTTCTTTGATTTTTGAAATGAATTTGGGAGTTTCAAGTTGTTCTTTAATCCTTTGGAAAGGAATTTCTTCCTTTAAATAGCTTATCTGTTTTTGTTTTTGGGTTATGTTATTGATTTGTCTAAAAATAGAACTGTTTTGAAGATTAAGGATTTCTTGTTTTAGAATAGGAGAAATGAACTTAAATTTTATTTTTCTTCCTTGGACATTGGTAGTGATGCCATTATCATCAACATAGAAGGGATAGATTTGGGTTAGGAAGGGTGTTCCTAGAATCATATTATAAGTAATATCTTCAACAATTGTGAAAATGTTTTTGAAACAATATCCTTCATTACAGATATGGGCTTTGGAGAGTTTGTATCTAATTCTTAAAGGGTTATTATTTGCCGTATAAAGTTTTTCTTTGGTTTTATCACAATATTTAGTAGGAACAATTCCTTCTCTGATTATTTATGATCAGCTCCTGAGTCAACCAAAGCCATAATATTAGTTTTGAAATTATTTATAACAAGAGTTATGTTAACATGCCACTTTTGATAAATTACCTCTTGGATGACTTTTATGGAGTTATTTGCTGAATCTTGTTCCTGATTTTCCCAATTATTTACTTCTGCATTATTCTCAATGACAGAAAGTCTTGTTTCAAACTCAAAGTTTTTTTCTTTTAATTCATAAAATTCTTTATTAATTTGTTTCTTAAGATTGTTAATCTCGCCTTGGAGGTCCTTAGTCGTTATTTGTTTGGATATACTTTGATAAGGATATTTATCCCATAGTTTGTTTAAACTGAATTGTTCCTTGATATTAATCTTTTTGGAAGTAGAAGGTTCTTCAAGAATTAAGTCTTTTTATTTCTTAAGGTATTCATCTCTTGTTTCATTGTCAGGAATTTGGTGGACAAGATCAAGAATAGTCTCTTTGTTTTCTTTGGAAATAGCATTGATGCAAACTTTGCAAATATCCTTTTCATTTTCAGTGCTACTATGGTAATTGCTACTTTCAGAATTATTTTGAATTTCTTCAATTTCTAACTCGCTTTCAGAGTTTGAGGAATTATTTTCTTTTTTTAGCATGTTATTATTCTGTTTACTTAATAACCTGATGTTTTTCTTCTTTTTCTTCCAACACTGGTCTTCAGTGTGCCCTGATTTTTTGCAATACTAGCATTTTATTTCATTTCTATCTTTATTATTAGTTGGTTTAAATTTTCTTATAGGATTTGTTCTTCTAAAATTACCTTGGGTTGATTTATAATTATCATGCCTTTGTGATTCTTTTTTGAATTTTTTAGTTTTCCTCTTGATCTTAGAGGAAGGAGCTTCAATTTTTTCGATCCCGAACATTTCACAGAAACATCCTAATTCGTTTTTCTCCTTTTGTTTGTCTTTTCTATATTTGTTCTGTATTTTTATTTCCATACAAAGGGCTAACCCTTCCTTTTTGACAAAAGCAAATAATTGGCCAAACGTTATATTTTCAAAAGGGATATTTTCAGAGTTAATATCATCTTTGAGTTTTTATATTATTCTTTCACTAAAAAGTTTAGGTGATCCTGCTATGAATCTTTCTTTCCAGAAAGCTTGGTTACAATCACTTCTTTTGAGGACATGAGTTAGAAAGACATCTTTGTACCATCTGTAATCAGATAAAGAAGGACATCTAAGGTTGTTTAAAACCATAGAAGAGCTATTATACTCTTCTCTAGGATTTCCTATGAAATACATTGAAATGGTGACAACAAGAAAGTCACAAGCATCGCTTGCTTCTTGTATATCTCCATCTTGATCTTCAATATTAACAACATGATTAAGAATTTCTTCTTTGCTTTCCAAACTTAAAGCGTTATCCCACCAATTTTTAAGTTGGCCTGTAAAGCCATTAACAAAGAGGACACAAGCTTCTTTTTCAGAAATACCTGCGTATCTATACGCCATTTTTGCCATTCCCATTTCTTGTAAGGTATTGAGAATTTCATATTCAGGTTTTCCATCAATATTCCATTCAGTTATTGACGTTCCGTCATAACTGGATTTATGGAATTGACCTCTTTCTTCATAGAGTAAGTCTGTCGGTGAGGGTCTATTATAATAAGGTTTACTGCTATTAAATTTTCTCCCTTTGAAGATTTTATTTATTTTGAGAGGGGAGTTATTAGAATCTTTGAAAACGTCTTCTAATTTTTCAACAAAATCATCTTCCTTTTCAGATGAAGAGTAACTTGATTGCTTTATACTAGTCTCATGGTTTTCACGGATAACATTTGTAGTTGGCTTACTTGATTCACCAAGGTTTTCAGAAAGTTTTTTAAGAATGTTCTCAGGTTTTGAATTAAAGGAAATATTCTTATTTTTTAAAATTTCATTACTTTTGAAAAAAGGTTTGGAAGTATCATTAAGGATACTTTGTCTGTTAGTAGGGAGGTTATTTGAAAAAATAGTATCCAATTGACCTGCAATAGTATGAAGAGCCTGGTTTGCATAATTGTTTTGTTGAATGATTTTCCGAAATTCTCTATTTTCTTCAGGGTCATTAACTTTAGTTCGTTTGAAAGGATCAGCTATAATTTCTCCTTTGGAAGTTTGTATTTTTAAGGATTGAAGAGGGGGATGAATTGCTGTAAAAATATCATTATTTTCTGAAGAACACCATTTTCTCATAAGGTTTGAGCCGACTTCAATAGTTGGTTTTTTAAAACAATCATACCATCCTTCTGAAGATAGGTATATGGCTATGAAATCATAAAAAATGAAATTTGATTTAATTCTTATCATTTCTTTCATCCATTCATCTCTTATTTTATTTTTAATTTTAATATTTAACTTATTGAACCATTTTTCTTTTTCTTTGTAGCAAGGATTGTTCAATTCTTTGCTTAAATAAACCATATCAGGTTTAAATTCTTCATCAAAAGTTATGACCATAGTACTTCTAGTAGGTGAGTAAGGGTCGCCTATGTTTTCTTCGGCAGTTAAATTTGGTTGAGGTATGGGGGTTTTGAAAGTACAATTTCTCTCCGAAGTGCTTGGCATATCGGAATAGGAGGCTCTACTGCTTTCATAACTAAAACTTCTATTATTTCTAAAATTTGAAAAAGAATTTGTTCTATCAAATTTAACAGTTATAATACCATCTAGCCCTTCAATTATTTGAGATGGTTCTGTTCTTTCTATATTCCTTGGGGCTTGAGGTTCTTTTATGATAAATTGATTTGGAATAGTCATTTCATTCCATTTGAGACGTTTGGGTGTATAAGTTGTGGGTTGCTCAGCATCTACTTGTAAAAGGATAGTTTCTCCTTTTGAAAAGGGATTCTTACTAAATTTAGGATTTAAGTTAGACGATATAAGCCTAAGATAAACTCTAAACATGATAGCAAAATTTTTGCAAGGATGAAATTCATCTCCCTGAAGTTGAACATCAAGAACAAGGGATTCAAGAATCATAGGATCTGTGAGGTCTACAGAGAAATTTGGAGAGCAATTGAAGTATATTGGGCCATTACAAATATTAGTTTGAACCATAGCTAGTATAGAAGTTTTGTAATTTTTTAATCTTCTGTCCCTAAGAACAATAAGTATAGGGGTATCAACTCCTATGTGAACTAGAGGCTTAACAGCAACTTGAGCAAGCCCAAAATGGGCAAATCTATATTTTTGTTTTCTATATCTTTTTATGGATTCTTCTTTGAGAAGAGGGAAACTTTCAGATTTTTGCAAAATACTCCTAGTTTCTTCATGAGTTCTAATGGAGAAAGCTGTCTTGAAATCAAACAGACTTATGTCATAGAAATTTTCTACTTTTTCTTCTGGAATACTCCAGTTTGAATAATTAATAGGAGCATAGGTTTCATTGCTCAAAACTATATTCTTATCCATTTTATTTTTGGTTTTGGGTCCTAAAAGACTTCTAAACTTACTGGCCATACTCAAAAAGAGGGATAGAGATTAAGATTAGGAGCTGGTCTAGATCTAAGAAACTGGTCGCAGGGGAACACTATGCGTGGAACACCTAGACTTAAGGCTTACCAACCGTCTTACAAGCTTGCAAAACCTGAATTCCAACGTTTCTTTGACTAAGGTTATTCCTAACTTCTTTCTTCTTTTGTGCTTAAAAAATAATGGAATTCCAAATTAATGAAGGGGAATAGATTCATTCTAATTGAGGGAGTGACGCATAATGGTTGTGCGTCGTTCTTAATGAAACGCACAACCCTTATGCGTCGTTCTTTAATGACGCACAATGATTATGCGTCGATTAACGACGCATAAGGGTTATGCGTCATTATAAAACGACGCATAATGGTTATGCGTCGTTAAGGCGGCTTTTAACGCCCTCCAGGCAGACGCAGCTCACAGAACGACCTTTCACACACCTTCATTTCCTCTCTCGGCGATTTCCGGCGTTTTCAGGCGATTTCCGGCGATTTCTCCATAAGATCCGGTAATTTGTTAATCAATTTAGCTACATTCATCATTATTCATGTTTATTGTGTTTTCATTTGTTAGTTTTACCCAATTTATACAAATTAGGGCTTGTAGGAAAAATGTCCCTAATTGTCGTTGTTTTAAATGTTTTTTATGCAGAAATCATGCAAGTATTTGTGAGTTTGTATTGGGGTGGTAGAGTAGTTCAACTACCATATATGGGTATTGGTTATGAACCACCTCGTCCGAGGAGCTCCATCATATTAAATTCAGGTGTTTCCTATTTTGAATTGGTAGCAATGATCTGTGATGCGATGGGAATAGATATAAACCAACACACAATTGAATTATTATGGAGACAATGTATAGTCTTTGCTTCCGGTATGGGTTATACATGTTCTGTGATTTGCAATGATGACAGTGTGATGTTTATGTTCAACAATGCTCAAAATTCAAGTGGGTTATACATGTTCTGTGATTTGCAATGATGACAGTTATCAACAAAATACATAATTATGTGAGTTAATTTAAACAAAAACATTACTTGGCTCCACACGGGGTATAAGGCGTGTGCATAGGCGATATCAAGAAGGCTGGTCTCAATGTAGACACTCTTTCCCACGCCCACAGCTGCAAGAGAACCATAGGTCCACCCACATCTCTTCTCTGTCTGCCTACAGAAGCCTCGCACAAATAATGATACAGGTATGCTAAAGCAGCACTACCCCAACTGATATTAGCCACATCTTCCGGATCGTCTAAGGCATTTAACCACATAAAGGGGACCTTGCACCCTGTGGTGTCCGGTAAAGTAAGTCCCCCTAACAAGATCAGAGCATGTATACGTGCTCTTTGGATGTATGCATACTCAGGCAGCCCATCACCCAACGGCATCGTCGCTTGGTGGATCAGAGACGTCATCAACAAACCACCGTGCTTCGTTTCTGTATCTGCGTCAGGTATCCATCCCAACAAATCTCTACACTTGCTTGGCCAATCTTCAAATCCAACAGGGTAGTCACGGCCAGTGAAAACACTCCCGTCTGCTCTCAAACCCCACAGGCTTTGCACATCCTGTAAGGTTACAGTAACCTCACCAACTGGAAGGTGGAAACAGTGTGTCTCAGGCCTCCAGCGCTCGATCAAGGCAGTTATTAGCTCATTGTCCATCCTCATCGGCCTTCCACATTGAACAACGCCTCTGAACCCCCATACATCAAGCCAATACATCACATTTTCATGTATTGGCAATGCCCAAACCTTACTCTCCGTCCTACGAACTCTCAACACAGTTGTTGTGCCATTCGCCAACAAAGAGGCTGAAATGTGTTCGTTCTGATGAAACAATAGTGATGGATCCTCAGGTCCATAACATAATTGTTGTTCGGAACTTGCAGATGCCATCTACTTCAAAACATTCACCCAAGATTCAATTTTTTTCATAACACCTCAACAATCTAACTAAATTGCAACTTAGGTGCGCAATATATACATATGAAATACCCAAATTACATAAAATCGCCCACCAAAAGGGGCACAATTACAAAAACTTAATCAATTGCTTCAATTGCTCCTACCCATTCAATGATATGCATATTAAATACCCAAATTACGGAAAATCGACCAACAAATTCAACAATTTCATCATAAACCCTAATTTTGCTAAATTAAATCCATATGAAATACACAAATTACAGATATTCGACCAAAAATTCCATCAATTTCATCATAACCCATAATTTCATCATAATCCCTAATTATATGCAACAAAACAACAAAAATATACCAAAAATCCATCAATTTAATAAAAAACCCTACTTTTACTAAATTACGGAAAATCTGCTCAAATTAAACATTAAAGGATGTATTTAGCCAAATTGAAGAATAATTACCGTAATATGGTTGCAAAATGGTGGAAAATCGCCGGATTTTGCTCGGATACGTCGGAAATCGCCCGATTTCGTCGCTTGGTTCTGCCTTCTGCCTTTCGTTTCTGGCTGGTTCTGCCTTCTGCCCGATTTAAAACTCAACGAACGACGCATAATAATTATGCGCCGCTAATTAACGACGCATAAGAGTTATGCGTCGCTAATGAAAGACGCACAATGGTTATGCGTCACTAACTAACGACGCATAAGCGTTTTGCGCCGATAAAGAAAGACGCATAAGAGTTATGCGTTTTTAACAAAAAAACGCACAATGGTTATGCATCACTAATTAACGACGCATAAGAGTTATGCGTCATTAGCTAACGACGCATAACCATTATGCGTCTTTCTGTTAGTGACGCATAACCATTATGCGTCACTCCCTGAGGTGGAATACAAGTAATGCTCTTCATTAAAATGGAATTCAACTAATGACCTTTACCAAAAAAAGAATTGATCCGTTGATTCTATGGAATTGCAGACTGTGCTACATCTCATACTGCCTTTTCAATGCATATATGACCAACAAAATTTAACTCTGACCAATTAAGTTCGTCACACAATGCAACAGCCCTAATATTATGGTTCAATCTGAAGAAAATGTTAGTATTTCAGAACCAGTCGCGAGTAAACCAAAGGGTGATTCAAAGATTAACAGACCAAGCTTTTGAAGTTAGAAATACATTCTAGTGAGCGCTCAAAATCACTGTTGTCCAAGGCCATCGTGAAACAGCAATAACCCGGAATTCCAGTCCAGGAAGCACTATTGATGCACAGACCAGTAGCCCTAAGCATGGCTTCCCGGACATTTGAGTCGTCAAGCTTAAATTCGTAAGTGCTTTCACCTTTCTTTATCTTGATGGTCTTGCCAAGGAGAGTTGATGGCTTTGCGATGATGGATACACCCGCTTGAGCTTCAAGAACCTCCCAGCCACAGGCTTCCAACCTCTGTACATGAAGAACACAAAAACATTAGTGTGAGGCAATGTTACTCCTACACATCAAATCATCAATTACTGAAAGGAAGGACACAATAGGAAAGACACATGCCCATATGATAGTACGGATAGAAAATCAAATCAAGCAGGATGTGTCAGCACACTTTAAATAACATCTATAACATGCATTCATTTACCTGTTTCAATTGTTTATATCTGCCTGCCAAGAATTCTGTGAGCTCATAAGTGGAATTCAGTAGATCCCCTGTTCTCTGATCTTTAAGATCCAATAATTTTTTAACAGTGTATTTGATAGTTCTATGAGGTTTGCTTAATCCTGCAAAGCTATGGAATGTTTCGATCAGAGAGGGCTGATTGATGAGCAGATACCCAAATTTTATCCCACCAGTCAGCATCTTAGAGAATAGACCCCCAAGAAGAGCTGTGCAAAAGTTTGGGTGAGCAGACGAAAGTTTCTCCAGGGTACCCGTCAAATTCCAACCCTCAAATGCCGAGTTAAACTCAACGCCAGAGAATGAAGTATCTAGAATAACCGTTGCTCCAAACTTAGCACATACCAATAATAATTTATTGATCTCTTCATTACTGTATAGCAAGCCAGTGGGACAGATAGTAGGACCAGAGATGTAAACCCAAGGTTTATTAATATTCTCGACTGCTCCAGCTAGTGTTTTTTCAGTTAGCTTGTATCCTACTTCTGGATTGGTTGGAATGTTTGCAATTTTTGCATTCAAAAATTTCGCAGCAGATAAATAGTTTCCATTTGAGCCAGTAGGAAAGCACATTGTCCCACCCTCCTGGATGCAGCAAAGTACCAACTTATTGAAAAGTGCCACGGTACTGTCCGCATAGATGAACTCAGAGTTGCTGTCTGATGGAAAGCCATAACTGGTGCTAATCATTTCTCTAATTCCACTTGTAATATCCGTTTCAGAATCTGAAACATTCTGTCTAGCAAAACTTTCGAAGATGGAAGCCTTGACTGGTGTTGTTATAGGCAAAAAAATTTGGTTGACATCCATATGCACTACAGGAAATTCATCAAATTCATTCACTGCCAACTCAGCATGATCAAGTCTGGAGATGGCAGAACTAGAGAAGCCATTGACCTCAAAAGCTCTTGTCTTCTCAACACTTCTCTGGACATGAGAGAATCAGATAAAGATATTTCGGTGTTAGACGTTTTTCACAATTACATTCCTACCTAAAAAAATAAGAAAGTTAGACACCCAAACTATCTATCTTTTAACAATTAATGTCCTGAGGTCCGATTTTCAGAGACAAAAATGATGTGGCATGCTGGAAATTGAGCTAACAAAAATAAAATAAAATAAAATAAAATGAGGCAACAATGTTAACTCATTTATATGACAAAATGTTAACTCATTAAAATGTTAATTTATGCCAAAAATAAAATGTTTACTGATTGATGTGAATTTTAAATTGTAGTATAATATTGCATCAAAATGACAACATCGTTTTTATGCCAACTCATTTTATAATTCTTTTGTTAAAATCCAACTCGGCTTCTAGACGTAGGATTTCCATTGCCAAAAACGAATAGCGAAAGGGCCAAAAGCTTAAGTTTAATAAGGGTATTTTCCGGTTCTAATACTCACTATTAAGAGTCCCTTTGATTCATCTATGAGTTATTTTACTAAAACAAGATCTATTATGTCTTCTTAATACAGACATTTATAAAATTTATGAAACATTAATTGCAAAATGCAAGACTCAAAATATTTTATTGTTGAGAGAGTCATGAAAACAAGTTCTCGAGGCCCATCTACTAGAATTTTAAAGATAACTTCGAAGTAACTTGAAGTATAGGTAGCACAAGCAAAATTTAAGCAGATCATTATAAGGCAACAGTGAGACACATACCTTATTGAATTCATGATAATTAGAAACATGACTCAAGACAAGTCCACTTACTCAATCAAAGGTCTAAAATAACTACAACCAAAATTAGATTGATAAAGAAAGAAGAGCGCACCCTCATTTTAGTTTCTTCAGAATTTAAATCATTATGTCGATCTTAATCATACTAGAAAGTAGGTTGCTTTGGTAATCTGTTTAGACTAAACTCCATAAATTGTCTATCTTTTCTCAATTTCTCAGTGGCACACCATCAAAGACATGAGCAATGACATTATGTAATATCAATACAGACTAACCTCAGGAAGTGAGTGCCGATCAGCAAGCTGGAAAGCTAGAAGCTCATGAAAAAGACAGCCATAATAGTACTGGCTGATAACTGAAGAGTTCCCTTGTAAGAGTTCAACAGTTTTGCATAATGCTTTAAACATTGCCTCCTCTTCTGATATGACAAAGGCCACTTCCAAATCCGAATAAACCTAGAATATAAAGAAAAGAATATTAGGGAGCATAAAACAGAGGATGAAATCATTAAGGTTCCAACTGCACTGAGCGATTCCATACCCATGGAATCAAAATGAATGGATATAGTAATGTGTATTTGCGAAAGAATTTCACATCCATTTTTTGCAGTTTGGATGACTATTTGAATCATCATTTCAAATTTTCAAGTTCATTTTTACATACTCATATAGGAAAAAATAATTCATAAATATATTGAAGCGGAATCTGAATAATATTGTGTAGGTATGTATATGTAAAAACAGATTGCGCGAGTGTTTGAGCCAAAACATTTTCAACCCACAGAGAGAGAGAGAGAGAGAGAGAGCAGAGATTTCAGATGATGAGGAAAAGCCAGAGCTGCTAGTCGAGGTGTGCACTGGGTAAACCCCCCCAAGCTAACCACACAGGAGAGGTAAACCACAGTAGGCAAACCTCCGGCAACATGCTCAACTTATAATGTGTTGGTGTGATATTGGGACTTGAACTTTACACCTTTAGGGGGCGTTTACTTTGAGTGATATGATAGATTGATAAAATATGGGATTGAGTATTTAAAGATACAGACAGCCAAACAAACTCAAATTTAATCCATCCATCAAAAAACACAGTTGATTAGCTTGGATTATTTTTTATCAATCCATCTTATCACTCAATGTAAACGACCCCTTAATCACAAGAATACCCACGCCACCATCAGGCCATTCCCAAGGGTCAAATAAGAAATGCTTGAGTGGGTATAGACTGGTGATTCCGATCCACACTGTCAAATCCCCAATCCAAAGCCCAAGCACAATACAGTATAATATTAGAAAAGCCTTAATGATTTTAGGCCATTATACCTGATTTTTCAGCAAGCCACATACAATAGCTACATGTGAAGGAAGAACATTCCCAGCAAGATATTTAAGGACACCATTGGAACTTGGAAGGCTCGATAGCTCAAAGTGGTCTGATATATCTACGAACAACCGACAACCAATTTCTCGCGTGATATCTGCAAGACGCTCAAATGCTGAACTGGTGACCGACTCAAATTGAGCCATCCCAGTGACTACCACCTCTGGCTTCAATTTTCTGATCAGCTCCACCATTGAATCTGACTGACGTGGCGCTTCAATGACTGCAACTCCTCCCACTGAATGTTTCCCACTTTCTGTCTTCTGCAAATGAGATTCAAGTTGTCAACAATAATTATGTACACTTTCTGTCTCCCACTGAATGTTTTCTGGAATTTAAAATAATTAAAAAAAACTCCCAAGGGTCCTAATTTCCAAGCCAAACTCCTAGGACAAGGGAAAAACACAGTAGATATTAGGTATATTGCTTGCTTCTCTTCAAATTGGTACAGTACATTTCTTCATTTCTTTTCATACAAAGCCAAAGCAAAGGAAAAATAAATAAATAAAACTTCATCATAATATTGATTACTATCCATCTTGTTGGTTTACAATAAGTGAAGAAAAGACCAACCTCCATAGTTGTTATTTTAAATATTGCTATTCAGGTATTTCTCTTAATAACAAAACTTTTAAGAAAGTTTGACATTGTCCCAAACTCCAGTGATGGCTATAAAGTGGACCCCTATTTCAGATGTGGAGAAGTAAGAAAAGAAAACAATTAAGAGGTGATAAAAGGGACCTCAACAGTATAAGCATTTACCATACCCCAACATTTAGTGATGTCAACCATTGTTTTGGTAGATTCCGAGACAATTGCTCATCAACAATGGCAAGGCGAGGAGACAACAGACGTAAAGAACTTTCTATCGCCACTGTCCTCGAAGGAAATACAACAACATTCTGTCCAGGAAAACGAGAAAAAGAATGCAAATTAGATGAGTCAGGCACTTGACCTTGTACAGATAACTATAAATTTCTATGAAAATCCAACAGTATTCGATATTCTTTCACATTTACAAAGATTACAGTGTATTTAGGAAGTTGATATAGCAATACACAGAAATAGAGTAAGCAGACTAGTCTGAGTTATTGTGTTGTATGCTTGTCTCTTGTGGCATATATTCCTTGATAATTTCTAAATCTAAATACAGAAAATACCTGAAAATGTCATAATCAACTGATTCATAATTATAAGTATTTTACCTATTTTGTCCTCAAATTCCCTTTCCGTGTTCAGTAGAAGAATACTAACATTTTATCGATTTAACTAATGTCAACAAGGTTGGTATTCTTTAAGCTAGACTTAGCAATATTAATAAGCACTTTCAACACTAGGTTATGTTTATGTTTATGGATTATGTTTGCGGCTTAGGTTGTGTACAGAGCTTTTCAGCTCTGTGCCCTTTTTGGGGTGCGTTTTCTTTTGATTTAGTGATTTATCATTCACTCTCATCTTGGTGCTACTACTATCATAAATTTCATTAAAGAAATACAAAAGGCAGAGACCACAAAAATCTAATGTGTTCACTTTGAAAACTGAAACTCATAAAAATGAATATAAAAAGGAATTGGAAGAGAAAATATTCTTACATCTGCAGTTAGTGGAATATGATGGTATGTTCTCATAAAACCAGAGATAAGATTACGGAATCGTCTACTTCCAGCTGGTGGTTCATATGGAAGAAAAGAATTCTTTTTCAGAACACTAGCAAGATAAGCTAGGAATGGAATTTTCTCATCAGCAACAGAGTCATCTTGAAATGACAAATCTAAACTGCTGCTGATGTCATGGAACCCATTTTTGAGAAACTCAAAAATCTCTTTCACCTGTTGCAGCAGATGTAATCAGTGCTCCACCTCTATTATCATTCTTCTGCTATGTGCTTGCTTGTATATATACAAGTACCAACAAAGAAGTCGTACCTGATTAGGTTGACGGAGCTGACAACTGTATACTGATAGAGCATGAGAAATACGACCGCCAGCCTTAGCATAGGCCCATGCTGTCCGGGCACAAATTGGCTGGTCTCCAGCTAGACCCATGAAGAACTCAAAACGGTGTGGGCTATTCTTTTCAATTTCAACCAAAGCTGAAATGTCTGTATCAGCAGCCTGCACCAAAAGATATCTAAGAAAGTACACTTTGGGATGTTATCAAACAAATATACGTGTAAATTGTAATAGAACCTGAAGAACTTTAGTCTGCCATAGCTGGTCAACACGCAAACCACGACGCTCAAACAAACGTCTGCAAACAGCTTGTCCTGGGCGGCCTCCCATATTAAAAATCATAATCCCAAGAGGTTTTATAACAGATATACCTTCTTCAACTGCACGAGCAATTAATCCTAAGCCAAACTGGTCTTCAACAAATCCCTAAAGACAGGGGAGAATCAATACAGTGATAGAAGCAGTCTGGTCCAGAAATAATCAACAAGGCAGAGGCAGAGGCAGAAAAGGCAAGTAACTTCTGCAGTTGAATGAACAGAGACACCATTGAATACTAATACCAGAGAGGATAAAAACTATCTCCGTATTAAGCCACCAGCAAGAAAATACAGACAGGTAGAAAGATGGACCAATTTTGATATTGTGAATGAAAATGCAATCAATAGAAAATTTGTTAGGTTGCAAAGAGTAAAGTTGTTCGAGATTTCGATGTCTACCAATAAATATCCAATTTGAATAAAATTTTTCTCAGTTCTTTTAAAAGATTATAACTCCATATGCCTCTCACAGAAACTTGAGTTCTGGGTTCTTTTCATCCATGTAAAAGGTTTTCTTTTTAACCAGATAGTTAGAACAAAAAAAGTATAAACCAAAACATCCAGTCCCAGACTGTTTCTTTCATTTGAAAATTTTGAATTAGGAAAAATCATACAGACATCAGCTATCAGTATAGTGGTTTGCCTTTCACTTTTCTTGCTTTAGATTTCGCTACCAGACTACCAGTATAGCTAAAGACTAATCACACTGCATATTAATTTCATATACATTTACTAAAGAAGACTTCATAGCTACATAAATAAACCGAGCAGCAAGCATATATACTTCAATATGAAAGAGTAGATGCTGTTTGCAACATACTAGATATGACTGAAGTCGAACTACCATCGAACCTGAAGTGCACAATAGTTGCTCAGCGAATGTAGGAATTCTTCACTGGCATTTTCAGTAACCATTTTGGACATTGCATCTGGATTAGGATTAAGTATCTGCAAAAGAAAATGACAAGAATGATCAGAACGCAAAAAAGTCTACCATGGCAATGTTATTGTAATCCCAATATAAACAAAAGTTTGGCTTGGCCTATGCACAAGAAAATAATTAGCTAATATTTGCAAAATGATTCATTAAATTGGTGATTATACCTGTGGTATGCACCCCACAATTCGCTCAAGTTCAATATGATTATCTCTGCAGTAAGACAGCAAATCAGATTCATGAAATTCAACTCTGTCAAGAAGAGTTTTATTCTCCTCGTCATAAATTGGGTTGCCTTTTTCATCCAAAGCATTCATATACAGATTTATCCAGGAAATCTTAACTGCTCTTGGATTAATATCAAGCCCGTAGACCTACAGTGTGTTAAAAACATTGTTCAGCACAGAGGGACATAATTCACAAGCAAGCATTGAACACTAGAAGCAAATAAAAAGCAGTAAAAATAAAGTGTAGGATTTAAGACATGGACCTTTAATGGTGAACACTTCTCAGCTATTGCTATGGATATCCATCCATTCCCACAGCCAAGCTCTGCTACTGTCCTGTCCTTAAAAATAGAATCCGGATGTCTATTGATCCCCTCATAAAAGGTGAATGACCAATCCTCTGGCATAAAGATACTGGGTATTACCATCATGGTGAGTTTCCTCCTCTTCAGGAAACCTGAGAACAATGACAGAGGGCTGTAAATGCAGCTAGCTTGTACGAAAATATACGAAACTTACCCAAAGCAGTGAAAGTGACGTGAAACTTCATTGATCGGTTGATTTACATGAAACAAATAGAACAAGAAAGCTCAACGCAGAGTACAAACAAGGTGGAGATACATATATGCTAGCCAATTTGAAATTTGTGATCACGGAAAGAGATAGAAACATGTCATTTACAAAATGTTCCTCAACGTTACTTGGAACTTTGAAATATCAAACAGCATATTGTGATATCCTTAGTGTTAAATGGAGATTTGAAATAGTCTGGATTCTCACAAACTACCAAAGAGATCTCAAATTACGCTCATTATGAGAAGCCACAATCCAGTTCCCCATGGTTGCGTCGACTAATTTAGCGTCGAAACACAATCAGAAACAGAAATAGCGAGTTAACCTTCATATTGTTCTAGATATATGTCCTGAATTTGAAAATGGTAGGTCTGCAGACAGGATAGGGAGGCTTCCTTGGAGTGGAATCGTTTGTGGAGCTCAGAGAGGAAAATCCGGGCATCGGTTCGAGTAGTCGGATCCTCGAGGCGCTCCAGTAGTGATCGGATGGCAGTGTAGGCTGCGTCACCTGAGTGTTGGCACTGCTTCAGGAAATCTTCCATCACAACTCCCATTGCTAATAAGAAAAAAAGCTCTACTGCTGCGTCGGAATGCTTGTGCTGTGTGTGCCGCCTTCAAAAAGATAATGGTAGAAAGCACGACATTCGAGAAAGAAAAGAACCCATGTTATTTTTATAGCATATCCAAATTTATATTTTTTTAATAATTATTTTCTACTAGTATATTTATTTTATCAAATTATATAAATAGAGTGAGTGATACACAAAAGATAAACTTGGATATATCTGGCAGTTAGAATTGGAAGCGACTATTGACAAAGATTTTATCGTTTCAACTTCTCAAATTCTCTCCGCGCTTTCTACAATTGATCCTATTTTCGCAAATTGCAATTCTTGAGTACTCCTATAATCGTCTCACTCTTTCCTTTTTATTTAATCACTAGTAGTAATGATAAGGGTAAAATAATTGCTCAAGATCAAAGCAATACACAATCAAAACATGAAATTTCCCCAAGAGTCAAACTCAAGTAAACAAATTTTGTTGTATTAAATGGTTATTTATAATTTGCAAACTATTTCCTTTATGACAAGCACAGCTACTGACTTTGGTGGACATTTAATTTTCAAACCATCTATTTCATACAAATGTTGCACCAAAAAATTTATAAACAATAATTGGAAAATTGCACGATTGACAAGAATTTACACGTTGCTCAGTGCATGGTCGATAAATGTGACTGCTAATGAGCGATGTCGTTCTTGGTAAACTATCGAGTACTTTTGCGCTCCAATTCAGATATTAAGAGGAACATTGATCAATATGATCAGCTGCGTCTATTTTTACAAAGATGATAAAGTGAATGACAAATCCTTTTCCTATTTAAATCAAATCCTCCAACACATTTACAGTAAGAGATCAGAAAGGCTATGACCAAGGCACCGAAAAACTATTCTTGTATTTCTCAAGTGGGAGCTTGTGCATCTCAAACCTGCTATTATTGTTGGTAGTTGAATCTTCGCCGTTGGCTTCTGCAGCTTTGAGCTCGTCCAAAGTTCTTCTAGCGTAGACGGTGAAAGCAACTGTAGTGATGATTGCAACTATGAAGGAGAAGACATTGTAAATGATCTCCACTGGAGTGAGATGATAGTTCCTATATTGGACATCTGCCAGCGTCCTTATAAGCCGACCACTGCAGAAAACAACCGTGCAGAGAAGATTGAGATGATTGCCATGGTCCTTGCGCAAGAACGACACATATAAATAAAAATAGTTATACCACAACTGAGAGAAAAAGGAAAACCTGTAGATGTAGATGAATGCCTCGGGAATCATGCCTGCTACTGAACCCCATAGGTACGGCCAGAATCGCATACTTGTGACCACAACTGCGTAATTGAATATCGTGTAGGGGAAAGGTGAGACCCTAAATAGTGCAACGACTTTAAACTGATGGAACCAACTTCCTTCTCCAGCCAACCTTATCATAGCAGCTTTTTGGGGCCATCTTTTCAACCATTGCTGCGGATGCATCAAGAAACAAATACTTTACTAAATGACATACATGGAAGAGAAAGCTAAAAATAATTCTTAGTTGCAGAAAGAGAAAGTTTCTGCCTTACATGAATTCTATCGCGAAAGATTAAACCAATTAAATATGGCAGGACCATCCCAATCGTTGTTCCCACCATAATTATGACGAAACCCAGTCCATATCCAAAAATCATCCCGGCTAGCCACATGGATGGACCAGAAGGAATTAGGAAAACAGGGAACAAAGCCAAAGAAGCTACAATTACAAGCGCCAGTAAGGGACGACCAAATGCAGTGGCTTCCCATTGCAAGAGTGGGAAAAGAACCTAACCAGAAACAAAGAGTTGCAGGTAAGATAATAAGCATGGAAGTCATAAGATTCTGTAAATTATTAGTTGGCGTTAAATGAGATTGGACAAAGTAAAACTGTCTGGACATACAAGTGCAAATTTATTCCAACAGATAATAGCCAACAATAGTGCAATTCCATCAAGGAAATTCAGAAGCACCGTCACTTATCAACTTTTGAAGCTTCCGAACAGAAATGTCTGCAGTTGGAAGCTTCCCCTCTAGCATTAATCTTTTGAAGTGCAGAGAAGTTGTGAACAGAGTAATTTTCTAATCAGAAAAAGGGGTGATAGTGTAAAGGTGGAAGATGAAAAAGAACGAGGAATGGAATATATTAACTGAACTCCTCAAATGATGCCAACAGCGAGAAGCTGTATTCAACAATATTTTTGAATGCATGATATTGCACACCTACGTACTCCATTATATACTAAAAGGAAACCCTGAACCTAACGAAAGCCGATGCACAAATAAGCAGACTGGCTCTATAAGAAACTAAATAACTCCAGCCAACAAAAACTCCTCAGCCTTTGTAATCCACCACAGCCCTTGCTCCTCTCATATAAGTCTGCCACAGCGTTGTCCGCTAACACACACAAAGAGAGAACAGGGAAAAAAATGAAAAAAAGTTTCACATGTGACAAAGCCAATGAACAGATGCAACTCATCTTTGAATTAGTTAATTGCTATTATGCATCGGAGAATTTCAAATCTTTAGATCAAATTTTCATTTAATTAGAAAATACTCTTAACTCTGCTTTCAGTTTAAGAAGTAAACACTGAAAGATATTTCACCAGAATGTGTAGAAATTGAAGTACCTTTTCCACAAGAAACGGCACTCCATACTTAACGAACACAAGGAGCAAAATCATGGTAAGTGAAAACCATATTATGGCCCTGATCCACCATGCAAAAGATCTTTTTCTTGGCGGGGTTTGAGATACTGTATATGTTTCATGCGTCCTTAATTCATCGGGAACAACCAATCTCACATACTCACTGTCTTCCTTCCCTTGAGCTTTACTCTCATTCTGTTTTATTTTCTCTGGCTCCTCAGTCAAATCTGGCATCTTCATTGAGAAACCAGAATCTGCCAAAGACAACAAAATAAGCACCAATGTAATTGCATTATCATCGCTGTAATCTTTAATACCAGTGCATCCATGCAGTATACCAACGCCTTAAAATATTTTTTTTAATAAAAAAGTGAAGATGCAATTTTTCTGGCAATTTTTTAATTTAGCTAGCCCCAAATTATTTTTGTGCGATTATAGATGGTTTCCAGCAACATATAGTCATATGCAACAACAACATATATTCTCCAAAAAGAAACATTCTGCTTCAATAAATAAAACCTTCATATTCCCATCAATAATTAAATCTCCAGCTATCTCCTCATTCATAAACTCTGTGCACAATTTTAAGCATAACCACCACAATTGAAAAAGCAACAATCTGCACCTACTTTAGTTGCTTCTTAACAAAATCAGATTTTTTCCACCCATAAATTAAACCAGAAAAATTCAGTAATCTAAATGCACATGCTGGACAGCTGCATAAAAACATAACGAATCAAAATAAAGGGTGTCGATATCATCATAAAAACAACAGAAAGTTCAAATTTAACAAACAGGAGAGAGATAAAGAGAGAACACGAGAAATTTAAAGTCAACTGATATTTACGATTCAAAGTAGAAAACACTTAAGCATAACGATCCAAGAGAAACAAAATTAAAAGGAAACGCAGCACATAATTTAAGAATTTGAAATTTTGAAAACAGACCTACCTGAATAAGAAGAGCCACTACTGGGATAACTGGACTCCGATTAATTTAAATTTTTTTCCACCTTTTCCAGGTGAGATCGTTTTCTTTCAAATTCTGTTTTGGTTGGAGATGATGATGACCCAAAAAACACGTTAGATGGTGAAGGAGTTAGTTGAATTTGTTGCTATAGAGAAAAAGTAATTTGAAAACGCTCGAGAAATTGTAGTTGTAGGCTGTGTAGTCTGTAGGCGTAGGCGTAGGTGGTGAGCAATCGCATGGTGTGCTTTTGCTTCACAATTACTCTTCCTTATTCAAAAAATTTTCACCGAAAGACTCTCTCTTTAAAATATTGTTATTGATTTTGAGAATCTGTTTTTCAACTGTCGCGTTTTGACAAATGCAATTGAATCAAAATCAAGCCAACCCAACTTGACGCTTGAAATTTCTGTTCAACATTAAATAGATTATTCTTCCAGATAAATTTGTGTATACAGCGAAGTTCGTGATTTTTAATCAGTATTCTTATATGAAATGTAATTACATATTATAGTTATAAGTTTATCTGTATTTAGAGATATTATCAATTTCGCCTACGGGTAATCCGGTTTCGGTTCAGGTCAGATTTTGGTCTTTCATTTTTTTTGTTTTTGTTACTACTTTTTTAAATATTTTATCGTATTGTATTTAATTTAACATAATATGGTATGGTATGAAGTTAAATATGAAGTAAAAAAATTTAAAAAAACAAATATTTGTATTAATATAATAATAAAATATACTCAGTATATTATGATAAAATCCGCCATCCGATTTTCTACAGAGTCACGATATTTGGTTCCATATTTTTCGAATAGACAATATAGTAACTTATTTATAAATCTTCAATTTTTTGTGTGATGTTTACAATCTTAAGTTTTGAATTTCTTAGGGATTACGTAACTAGATTGTATATTACTGCTATTATATCGGTTACGGTCACGATAATAATAACTAATTTTAATATATTTTTTTAATTTTATATAAATTATCAATCATAAAAATAATTTTATCAACTGTTTTGTATTGATACACATGTATCTTTGTGTTGATATTCAAATTTACGCAATACAAAGTTATGTCGTATTGATAATTTTTAATAACTTTTTAATATACACAATTGATTCGTATTGAAAATTAGTTACTACTAGTACTACTATTTGATACAGCCATTATCAATTATATGTAAATATATTTCAAAAATATTTCCTTACACTTGAATAGGACAATAGATCATCTTAATCTAATGTGTAATATCAATGCTTAATTATGCACCGGGCCCATCAATTTGAAATTAAGATAGCAATTCAATTATAATAATTAAACAAACTAGATTGCCAGTCGATTACGCTTTAGCACTCTCAACACTAAAAGGCATTTTCTTTTTAATATTTAGAACATTAACGATGAGATACTTTATTATGTAATACCTCAAGTAATATTAACTTTAATGTGTATTAGCGTGACATTAGGATATCACAAAATTTGAACACATTTTAGTAAATAATGAAGTAACATGTATAATCCATCCACATCCCATTTGAAGTGTATTACTATGTTTTTTGTCACGATTGTTCAAGAAAGCAGGCTAGTTATATATAATTATATGAAGGTCCCATCAAAGTTTATCCTAAAAATGAAAATAAGAAATTTCAATGAAAAATTTCTAAACAAAAAATGAGCACTTAAAATGCGACATAGAAATGACAAAAGAGCTAGTATTAATGGGGGAGCATGTTAGAAATGCAAATTCAAAAAAAACCTCGAAGTGGGATGAAAAGATAACCAAACATGATACAAACTACTATATCACAGCTGCACAATAAATCATCATAGTTGGGGAGAAGAAACATCTCTCTAGCTAAGCAACAGACAGAAATCTAAATGAAAATTCAGCTCATGCACGAGGTCCCCAAGCACTCGCCTGCAATGGTTCTTGCTCCAGAGAGTTTGGCATGCCACTGACTCATACTCAAGTTGGACTGGAACATAGTCTGCTGATATCGAGTAGTGTGCTTGTCAACTGAAGTCAATCATTGAGAGTTCGGGGCGTACTCTTGTTCCTTGGTTACTTGCTTGTTCATGGCCCGCATCTGGGACAATGGGAGTAGTTTCAGATACTGGTGGGACACTTCCCTCGATACCATTAGACTCTGCAACACTCTGAACTGTTGCTGGCTGCTCCTGGTTTTCTATATTATTATGATCTGATGGAGGGGCATTGTCGCTGGATTCAGCGACTGGTGGGGCAGAAGAATCTGGTGCCAATTGTGGTGGAGCGTTCGTCTCTAAATTCATACTAGCAGATTCAGATGTAGGAGGAGCAGCAGGAGCTCCCATAGAGTTCTGTGAAGAACCCGATTCAGCTGAGGGCAGACCATTGGACTCTGAAGAAGTGGATATGGGTGCGGCTGTTGATGCTTCTAATAGCAAAGGTTTGGTAGGTTGCTGCTGCTGCGAACTTGGCAGGGCAAGACTTGGCTTTTTTTGACCAGGATTAGGACCATATAAAGTTGCCATTCCTGGTGGCAGAATTTCAATCGGTGGCTTCTTGGCTGCATCCTGCAGGGTTGTGATCTTTGATTCCTCGAGAGAAGCCAAAAATGCAGCTGCTGCATCCATTTTGGCAGATGGAGCGTGTTCTAGCTCTTTTTGCAGTGTTTTATTCCAGGCCTGAACCAAGCTTCTCAATGTCGGACGACCATGAGCCTACAAAAAACAGTTTGCTGTGGTTAGGTTTATAGACTTAGTTTGCAGTAACTTTTATAAGGCTATGCAAATCATACGTGAGCATGAAGAACAGCCTCAGCAAGCATTCCTGTCTCCTGCCAGGCCTTCTCCATGAGTATGTTATCTCCCAAGAGGGCAGCTGAAAAAGCAGCTTCTCTTCCTGAACCAACTGAGATCAAATTGTTGACCAAATTCTGCAAAATTAGCAAACGTAGAGATTTATTACAAGGGGACATCAAAGTGAACATGTTATGTTCCCAATATGAAAGAAGTAGAATCATCATAAAAAGAAAGTTACAAAGATAATCATAAGCAGATCTGGCTCTAGCATATAAGGAGATATTATAACATAAATTGAAATGATTTTGGTTTTAACATTCATATGTTGAAGAATATCCATATGAGTTAGAATTATTTCAAGGACATAAAACTCTAGATTCAGGTCAGAAACCACCGAAACTTGTAGCATTTTGAGAAGATGGGAGCCACTGACTTCATGTTATGACTAGACTCAACTAGAAAATCCTTGACAAACAGGATCCAAGGCATACTGCAATTGCATAATCTTAGAAGTTAAATTCCTTTGTTAACATAATGTGCTTCTTTCAGAACCATTAATAAAGCTATAGATCTCAAAGTAGCATGTGAACAGCTATAAACGAAAAGTGTAGGTGTCAAAGTGGAAAAAGCTCCAAGGTTTGGGAGGGTAGTTATAGTTATCCTTGACGAATGATGAGCTTATAAGAACTATTGACAAATAGATACATACACTGAGACGTGTCAACTCTCCATGATTTGCAAGGCGGAGTGAGAGCCCTCTTATCTCATGGCCTTGCAAAGCCCCTTTCACAGAACCCGCAGCAGCTAATCTCTTAAGAGCTTCACGAGCTATGTCCGCTTGTCCAGTGGCATCTGCAGCATCAATAAGTTCCTGGAACTCCTTGGCAAACTTAACTACTCCTTGAACAGCATCAACAACATTTTCCTTCTTTGAGGACATATTTATTATGTCATTCAAGTTCAACCCCAACGCTTCTTGCCCAATATCTCGGCTGTTGCTCATTATCAGAAGGCATTGTAGGGCTCTCTTCAAATCATTACTCTGCATTGCTAGATCAAATTCCAGCCTCTTGGATATCCCAGGCAAGTGAAGTGCTTCAGTGGCATAACCCATTCCAAGCATAAATTGAGCTAAATCGTCATGATCTTCTCTACCAAGCCTACTCGCCCATTTCACGGCACTAACAGCATCACCATATGCTGCAAGACATCTACAACGGATACCAGGATGGTTGAGTGATATTGCATGAGCAGACATGTACCTGTCAATTAACCAGAGAACACCATCTCTTACTCCTACAACGAGAAGAGGTCCAACTGGCCGTTTTTGTTCGGCTGGGAATCTAGTACCAGCAACTGCAACCCCGCCACCACCCACAGCAATTTCATTAACTTTCCTTTCTTCCATCTCTTTAGGTATTGAGGAATCAATTCCTTCAACTTTGGATTGTTTAGGCAATGTTAAGAAAGGAGGTATTGATGGAGCATGCTGAAAAGAAGCTAGACGCACAACCTGTAACATAGGGGGTCTTAAAGCTATCCTTTCCTGTGGGGCAGCCTGTTGACTATCAACTGATATTAATGCCAATTCCCCATGCTCAGAAACTGCTCTTGACTGCAGCTCTTTAAGCCGTATCTCTTCTTTTTTTCGTTTAGTTTCTATATCAATAGGTGCAATACCGGCATCCACAAAAACACACTCAATGGTGGTTGGTGTAGCAACAAACAGTTGCCTTCGGTGCCATACACCTCCAGTAGAATAAGGAATTGCTACATCTCCTAAGTAGCGAAACTGAGGACGCAAGGAAGATATGACAATATATTGTTGATAGGCATAAGCACAATATTCAACAGATTGGTCCCATGCAGTCCATTCTGGTTGAGGAAGAAGACCTCCCACTGGTTCAAAGGTTTCCCAACTGTAAAGTTGAAAATTTGGAGGTGCAGCTTCAGCAGTAGTTTTTTGTGAAGAATATCCATCATCCACGGTGCTGAAAGAAGAGGTGGAACTATTTCCAAATCCTGACAAGGGCATAGACTGAATAGTAGAAATAGCTGTGGCAGCAACCGGGCTTATTCGTCGAGATGTCCTATAAGCAACACCAAGCAGTGCTCCCCCATGCAACCCAGTGACTGGTTCACTCCGATTGCCAACCGATCTCATCAAAATGTTTGATGTTCCATCATCAAGCAATATCCGAACTTGGACACTGGCTGATGAAGCTGCAGAAGCAGCAGCTGCAGCAGCTTGTGCAGCAGCAGCTGCAGCTTCCTTGGCTTTACGAGATGAGCTGCCTTTAGGGATTACAGGCATTCTGGGAGGTAAAGCAGACTCCAGCAGGGCAAATCTATCTCTGCAAGTATCCCAAGCCAAGAGCCTTGCACTACCTGAATCAACAATGGACCAGTCACTGATCTTGTAAATTGAGAAATAGGGTATATCTGGCCACACAATGGCAAGAAACCTGCAAAATAATAAAGCAAATCAAACATATCAGCATCATAGTCTCAGACTCAAGTAAGCACATAAAAGATAAGAGCATGAAATATAGTCAATAAATTCAGAATTAAGTATATGTAACAGTTTTGATTGGAAGAGTTATGGAACAACACTTTCATTCCAATAACTCTATAGCTAAGATATGAAAATGAAGAGACTACTCACTTCCCAGAACTGCTCACAGAAAGCACTGAGTATGAATCATGTGGAACAGGAGTGCTAACATGCTTTTTAACTTGCTTCACATGGAGCTGTTCTGGTGTGTCTCCTCTAATTCTTCCAACATCATTCAAGGATCCATTGCTTCCAAGAGCTGGATTTGCAGTGTTTGACAATTGAAATTGTAGCAGTTTCAATTCCCGTTCAACTACATAGACAGCAGCATGTTCTCGCTCTCCTGGTGGTGTTGGCAATGGAGCTACGGGTGGGAGTGATTTAGCATCAAATTCACATACAAGGACACCCATGTTTGTCCCAGTTGCAACAAGATGGGGTTGTAAAGGATGTGCAACCATGGAATAAACCTATTTCAGTAATATGCATTGTAAGCTCAGTACGAGTCCTTATCTTAGTTGTCAACTAACTGATGATAAAAACTAATTGTTAAATTATTAAAGTTGCACACTTATACCCTTAGTTTCTTGTGAGATGCGAGCAGCTGGGGTGGAACTAACGATGATAACTCACACAGTGGCCTTGTCAAAGCTGAATAAGTGGGATGCTCAATGGCCCTGTTAAGATATGACAGGTAATCATCAGGTTCCCCTTGAGATAACAACAAGCAGCATGAAACATCAAAAACTGTCATTGGTTTGTAATAATTCCACGACTTAGTTTAAAGATAAATCACATGAGATAAATGAAACATGTACTGCAACATACCATATATGGGAATCTTTAACACATGTCAAAATGTCAAGATTTGGAGCTCGAGGATGAGACCAAGATGCCACGCTATGGCAAGCCAATTTTGAAACGGGCTTTATTCGACGCAGTTCCTAGTTTGAGTGCAAGGGGAATAAAAAATGGGAGAAAATTTGGACATATATTATTTACTAAAAGATGCAGGAAAAAATCGATGAGAACCTTAAATGATATAGTGTCCCAGATAGCTAGAGTCTTGTCTGCGCCAATAGTAATGAGTTGCGGTGCCGCACCAAGCACATGAGAAAGCTCAATTCCAACAACCCCACCATCATGTGCCTGAGGATCTCACAAAAAAAAACAAAGGGTTTTTAATGCAATCGTCAGAATCGGCATACGGATATTATTAATTAACTCAAGTTACTGAAGCGTCATAAAACAGAGCTCATATAATAAAGGAAAACAAGGAACATAAATACTGAGTAAAGATAAAGGCAATTACCTTTAAGCTTAACTTAGGAACAAGCTCACGTGAATCATGACCATAATCCGCATTCCAAAGCACAAGTAGGCCATCACTGCCACCAGATACCAAAAGGGCCTGATAATGCAAATCAAACAGAGGCAATAAGTAAGAAGTCACAAATATAACATAAATGAAGGAAATTCACGTGCCAAACTCTATAATAAAAAGGAAGCAGGGTGAATGTATAAATTCAACGACATCTGGTTTCATGAATGGATCGCTAGTATTTCTTTTCTTGTCAGTAAATTATTGTGAGGCAAACTAGTTTTGACATTGCCACTGGGAAAAACAATAACTAAGATCCTTCTTTATGTTTTATGCGTGAAACTGGACAACAGTGATAACCAGAGTTCGTATGAATTTGACGAGCTTGTGTGCAAAGAGCATGCTATTTGGGCTTAAGTCAGTTGTATGTAGTGCAAAATCTACAGGATGGTGTGGTTCGGTAACTTTGATAGCATCTCCCAAGGCCTGGATTAGCACCCCAAAACTCAACTTATAATCATAATAGTGGGACCCAGTAGATTTTAAATCATTCAAATGTATCTTCTGATAGCCAATGAATGAAGTAACTGTGAATTTAAAATCTCAAACAAATGATAGTGAAGGAAATCCTAGGTTTTTTGCATGACCTCAACTGTCACCTAGTTAAGTAGTACAAGAATACTCATTCACTAGTGTCACAAATTTATTAAGAGATATAACACAGATTTATCTCTTTCAGAAACTTGAATAGAGAAACTTAAGAAACAATGTATACTTTGAGCTTGCATTGCACAGAACAAATCCACAATTTCCAGTAAGACAATAATATACACACCAATATCAAATACAACTAAATTGCTACATAAGCTGCCGAAAATATACTATTTAACGGGACCTAGGAAATGGTTCGGTTATCA
Source organism: Salvia splendens (assembly GCF_004379255.2). Taxonomy (NCBI): domain Eukaryota; kingdom Viridiplantae; phylum Streptophyta; class Magnoliopsida; order Lamiales; family Lamiaceae; genus Salvia; species Salvia splendens. The sequence continues at coordinate 10,010,914 of NC_056038.1, forward strand.
CTACCCGAATGCACACATATTCAACTGCAAGAGACCCACAATATTGAGTAGGATGAGACTGAAAAACCTTAGGTATGACATACAAACACAAAACTATGTTAGAAACAAGAACTACATTATGGATTTTACTTATTAATTTGAAACTAGCATATATGTACTTTAATCACCATATTCAGCTCTCAAGAAAAAGGTAATAAATATTAAGCAGTTCCAAAGAAAGATGATAAATATTCTCTCTAAATTGATTTCCCAACATTTCTCGACATAAAATAAGTGGCTTTAGAATTAATTTTCTCACTCCAGACTCTGTAATCTTCTGTAAAGAGGAAAAAACCCTGCTTTTCTACATGTCTTCGCACAAAAAGATGGATTTATGAAGTGTCAAGCAGCAAATCAACTAAGAAGGAAGAAAAGAAAGATCACTAGTTGACACTTAGCTCTTCACTTCTCTTACATCAAAGTAGACTAAGGCCAAGACTGTATGACACTTTAGTTTTAATAACCGTAACATGGTATAGGCAGCTAAAGGTGGCACATTGAATTCTTTCCTAAAATGGTTTCAAACAGCATTTCCAAGCTCCACATGAAAGATCCAGTCATGATTGGTTGCTCGATGTGAGATTGGAACTTTCTTGTTCATAACATACCCAACTGGGCCAAGTTCCTACCAGGTACAGAAAAAAGTTTCCCAAAACCAATAAAGCAATTCAGCTTCACCATATTCAAGTAATACCGGTAAAGGATTAAACAAGAGTTTCCTGACCAAAATGTGAGGCCAAGTACATGTCCATACGTCAACTTAAAAAAAAAACTTTATATAACTTAAGAATTACCTCGCCAGTAGAAGCCATGAAAGTCATTAAACAAGAAATTGATCCTTTATGACCTCCTGTATATCTTCTAGCAAGCTGCAGCAAAAATAAGCATCTCATGCAATGTCAGTCCTCAATCATCTTCTTTGCAGGTGTGACTTCATCACATCAAATCATAGATAAAACCCCATAAAAGAAATAGAGAAACCTTCCAAGTTAGCATAGAAAGAACTCTAATCACACCATCTGATCCACCAAATGCAACAAGGGGGCCATCACTGGCAGTCGATCGACACAAGAACCCCATGCTGCATAAAATAATTCTACACGGTCAAGACAATTGTTCCTTCATTACCAGGCAACAAACTTCCAGATAAGTTCTAGAAATAAATAGAAGGAATAATAAAAAAAATTAGAAAGAACAACTCATTGCTATCAACATCCACAAATGGCCAGGTCAAAAAGAGATAGTAGGAGTACATTTTAAAGAACAAAGGATAATTGTAGTAAGAAAAACAGAAAATAGATCATTACCATCACTATTTTAAGAATAAAGGATCATTATAGTAAATATTTTTACGAAAAATAGAAAATGGATCATTAAAGTCTACACCTCATCTACAAGAAAGTAGAACTGACAAGACTCAACATTGAACTTGGCAACCAAACACATTCCTTCATGCTTCCCCAACAAAACATCAAACATATTTTTATAGATTATATATAAACACGTTATCATCATTAACATGTTTCAACCTCCCTTTGTAAATAAACTCCCCAAAATAATTAAAATTCGGTACTCTCAAACTCAAATTACAGGAACTAAGTCCAAACACTCCAGCACCAATGATTTCACATTAATGGGATCTTACCCTAACATATTTGAGTACACTCAAGCTCACAGTGAACTTTAAGTATGCTCAGCATAAAGTTTCAAATATAACATAATAAAAAAAACATTAAATTCTCAGAAAGGTAGGTGTATTTAAACTTGCCATAGGAGAGATCTGTTATCCAAGTCCTGCTTTGGCACATCACGGCCACGCATTGTCACCAAATCAAGAAAAATAGCTTTGTTCTCACAGCATATAACAAGAAAATGGCGTCCTTTTGTTGAGGGAGCAAGGTTACTTAAGGTTGAGGTGACATTATTTACAGCCGTTGGAGCTTCAGCAGCAGCTGACCGATTCCGCCAAAGTTGCCAATAGCGCACATCGTCATCATAAAAGCTAACCTGTTTAACACTTTAAACCCCATGATATGATGTCAGGCTCAGGTAAACACACACTAATTGAAAATAAATTAAGGGCTCGTTTGGTACATAATAGGGGATAAGGTTGTGATAGATTTGACTGAGATTATTTTTATTATATAACATATCAATATCATATTTGATATGTATTATAACATCTGTAATATGTAACCCATTGTTTGGTATAATGTATTTAAAACTAAATATACCTAATATTTGAAATGATTAGGAATTAGGATTGGTAATAATTATACCACCCTGAGAGGTGGTATATAGAATCCTACAAACTATTACAATATGTGCAGGCTTTGATTTATGAAGGTGGTGTGTTTCGTACCAAATAGGATATTAGGGTGTCATAGATATATTAAAGTACATAACCACTAAACCACCCATACCAAATGAGCCCTAGGAAACATGGAAAAAAGGCACTGAAGTGTTGTCATGGAAATATACCTTCCACCTCGTATGGCTTCCGTTGGTTTTCCTCTAGGTTCTACATGCATCAAAAGAATGAAAACGGCCATTCTGGGTTAGTATCAATAAACAAACTCATCCCAGAACAGAAAAGCGGAATGAGATTCTTTGCAAAATCGAATAGGGTACTTATGTAAAATATAGAAGAATAATGACTAGATAGAATAGATCATTGCATCTCGAGTTTTTCATACTTAATTACCGTATGTTTTCTATGCGATTATGACTTATTTTCTCTTGAAGAAAGCTAATAAAAATCCTGATGAAGGACGACTCATGATATTATGACTCTCTGCATCTTACAAAACGCATCATAAACAAAGACTTCATACACAACAAACTTAGAGTTACTTTTGTCTGTCCCAGAAAGATGCCAATGCAAAGACAATATGTATAAGGTGATCTATATGCCAAATGCAATATGGAATTGAGAAACTCATAATCCACAGGTCAGACTGTTCGCTCCTAAGAAAAAACATTTAGCACAAAAACAAAAGTTAAATCTTTTGCCCATAGCTAGTCCAAAGCAAAAGTACACCTTTGTAGCAAACTACAGTTGGCAGTCCTTCAAATGAGGGGATCACAATCATGGTCCAAACGATTTACACCCTATTGAGCCACATTTGACATCAAACACCACTAACATTCAAAATGAGCACTAAACAACAATGGAGAGAAAATGAATCCATCTCAATCACAATTATCAGATATTTATCGAACTTTGTAGAGTTCTAGAGTCCTGCTAAAGGTCTCAAGCTCAATTAAACTAAGATCACGCCAACGGACCTGTTTCACCCTCAGCGAGCTTCTCCAATTTAGCACCAACCAAACGCCTCTCATCCACACCTCCAGCTTTCAACTCGTAAATAACCTGAAAAAATGAAAAAACACCATCAAACACCACAAATTCGGACCTCGAACTCAAGAACAAGATAGATTAAAAAATACCCACACGCACACAGCGACTAACCTGTCGGTGCTCCCAATTCCAAACGGAGACGTGATCTGACGCATCGGCGGTTACAAGCCACGGATGCGTAGGGTGCAATTGAATCTTCACAATCTTATCATTCGTCGGCCGGAATGCCCGTAACCGCAGCATCGCTTTCAAATTGGTCTTTCAGTTATACTGAGACACGGATCTGAATCCGCAACAAAGAAAGCTCTGAAGATTCTTTGCTGATCGCCGGAGGAGAAGTGATGCGCTTCAGATCGACTCAATTTTGCTCTGGATGTGCAAGTAAAAATGGTAAAACCTTCATTCCCAGGTGAATTTGGTTTGACTATAGATTATTGCATAAGAATACTTCTTTCTTTCCTCGAGCTTTACTTTGATCTATCTGTATATTTAACCTTGTTCGACTCACAATCACAAATTAAAAAACATTCAAAAGTTCAAATAAATATAACCAAACATATAAATTACTATTATTGTCATTTTTTTACTTTACAAACACATACTATATCAAAATGATTAAATTTATATTTTCTTTTCATACTAAAATAAATTCAACATAGATAAAACTAATATATTGACATTTTAATTGAACTTCATAATTTTGTAGTATAAGTTTTGAATTAAACAGGTACATATATGATGACGAAATTCATATAGATTTCAACTCATATTGTGTAGTTATAAAATAAAAGGTTGTCCCATATTGAAAAAATAGATTTGAGACAAAGTAAAACTGCTCTACAAAAAATAGTCATAGAAACACTCTCCCTATTAATGCGCCTAGTTTAAAGCATGGATCATTTTAATATATACTTAGTACTTGGTAATTACTTTGAAATAATTTTTAAAATTTAAATTAATTTTTTATACATAAATCATTTATCGTAAAGTAAAAACTAAATATTTTTAAACTGGCTTATAGCAATGGCATGTGCAGCCGTGTGACCACTACCACAACACTGGACTTTGCGCAGGTAGGGGCAGAACATCGAATGTTTGTGCAGCCGCGCGAGGGCGACTACATTGTGGATGGCCTTAGTTGTCAGTTTTAACTCTTGGCAAAGTTATTTGATCGCAATTTAATAAGGACATTCGTAGTGTGGCCGCAAATGCGATTGCACTCGGAAGGATATAGGCAGGTCGAGATGCCAACATCTCTTTTCTTTTTGTAATTGAATTTAATATGAAAAATTATCTAAACTATAATCTGATCTAAATTTTAAAATTTGATTTAGTTTGAATTGGATATTCAGATTTTTTATATATTTTTTAAAAAATGGCATAATAAGTTTCACTTATAATCAAAGATGCTCCTATTTTGGTTGAGGACTAATGAAATGTGATTTAATTGAACTAAAATTTAGGTTACAAATTTTAAATCATACTGACATCCCATCACTATTATATGTTCAATTTTCATTTATAGGTTATTAGCCAATTAAAATGATTGATTCAGTTTCAGTGTTTCCCTTGGTAGTTTCTCGAATATGGTGTTCAATAAACTATATAAAGGGATGAGTACAAACTGAAGCACCATTCTCATGTAATTTTGTGTTCCATTGCGCCAGAAATCGCACGGCCGCTAAACTCCATGGCGCTGAGATCCTTCTTCCTCTCCAAATCCCAACTTCCCACTCTCTTCAGCCGCCTCTCCTTCTCCCCGTCGCCGCCTTCCAGATACTCCTCCTCCTTCCGCCAAACAACTCCATTCTGCACCTCTCCCGAAACCCCCGAGCCCAATAAACAAAACCCTAAACTAACAAACTTCTCCCCCTCCGATTCCGACTCAGACTCCGACGCCGCGCCGCCACCCCTCGACAAACCCAAAATCCCGCCGCCGTACAACCCGTTCAGCAAAGAGCCCGCCATCAAAGACCCCGACGACCCGAAGAATCTGCAGGAGGTGTTCGCCAAGATACGCGAGGAGGGCCTCATGAACAGCGCAGCCAAGATGTTCGACGGATTGTCTCAAGACGGCCTGACCCACGAGGCCCTCGAACTCTTCTCCCGGATCAAGGACAGAGGCGAGATGCCCGACGTGATCGCCCACACGGCCGTGATGGAGGCCTACGCCAACGCCGGCCAGGCCAAGGACGCCCACAAGGTGTATCTGCGGATGCTGGCGAGTGGGGTGGCGCCTAATGCCTATACTTATAGGGTCCTCATCAGGGGGCTGGCCAAGGCCGGGGCAGTCAACGAGGCCAGCAAGTATGTCGAAGAGATGGTGGGGCGGGGAATGAGGCCGAGCGCTGGGGCGTGTGTGTCCGTGGTGGAGGGGCTGCTGAGGGCGGAGATGGAGGATGAGGCGACGCAGTTGCTGGAGATGTTGAAGGCGAAGGGCGCGGCGCCGGAAGAGGGGAAGATGAGGGATGTGGTTAAGGGTAGGAGAGGGAGCGTTCCTCGTTTGGTGATGAATGTTTTGTATGGGAAGTGAATGTTTTTTATGATATCAATTGATGACAATTTTAATCAAACCAAGCTCGTAAAAAATAGTAGAAACCGTTTGAATACAAACCCAGAATGATTAAATGAAGATCCGTATATGCATTTTCTACCAAGAAGATACATAGCATAAATTTCTATAAAAACCTAAAAATCCATAGCTGTCAGAAACGGATAATGTGATGATTCCAAGTGACTAAAGAGCAGCCCATCGTTGCTGCAATACGAAGATGAGTATCCCAATTCTCCATAAGCCACCTTCCACTCTCCCACTCAAAATAGCTCTTCCACTGATACAGACTTCTTAGTATTCTCTCTTGCTAGGGCAATCCGATGCTCTATGACCAGATTGTCCACAGTTGAAGCACAAACCACCGAAGCTTCTGCCAAACATATTACAATCTGTAAGAGCCGAAAACTAAAACAGCCTTCTCAGCCAGGTATTTGGAATACATAACATACCTGTCCCTGCCTCCGAAAGATGGTGATCGGCTTGAATCTCTGCCCCCATAAGATGATGATCGGCTGGAATCTCTGCCCCCGAAAGATGGTCTGCTGCTTGATCGCCTGCTCTCGCTAATTAGCCAATCACTGCCACCAGAACTTCTTGAGGGTCTGGAGTTGGACCACCTGCTTGGACTTCTACCACCGCGGCCACCACTTCTGAACCCATCCTCAAAATCATCATCACCATTCAACCAATCCCCAGAAGATCTACCACCTCTGCCTCTTCCACCACCTCTTTGAGGGCGCCTTTCGTTGTTTGAAAACCTCCCGTAGAAATCACTTGGAGGCCCATCGTCTTGCAATGAAGGCAGCTGCAAGTGCAAGAAATATTAATGTAAAGTTACAGCCTTGATGTACATTCGAGACTTGCCAAATAAATCTGACTTAAGACAGCTAAAACCCGGTAAAGAGCTCACCTTAGAGATTTTGGTAACAGTGTTTCCAGGTGGTAGTTCCCTAGTTAATAACTCTCTTGCAATTTCTTCGGGTAGGTCAAAAACTGCTCCCACAACCTGATAGGACATCAGAATGCTTAAATAACACATAAAAACGCCATTAAAATTGCAGAAAGATGATTATCACAAGTATCTTGGATACTCACCTTTTCATCAGCAATGAGGTGAACTTTTCCAATTTCATCAGCAGCAGCAGTATACACATCAGACAGAAAACCAGTAACAGATCTAGCATTTAGGTACCCCCGAGAATGACTACTTTCACGGATAAGCTGTAATGTAACCAAACCCTGGAGGCAAATAAGCGGATCAAATACAATACTATTGCAAGCACAAGAGAATATGACCAGCAGCAAACAACTCATAATAATTTGTTAACCATTGTAATTGGTGCATGCTATCTTATCAGAATAAGTATGAAGAGATGGCCAGCATAGGAAAAAATCACAAATGAGGACAGCAAAAAATGCAGCAGCAAGTTGCATTCAATGATGGACATGCAAGCTACTTTTTTAGGAGATGAGACACTTAAACTGCGGAAACTTCCAATCATATCATTACCTGCTCGTGTGTAATAAGAGACCGAGATGATGGAGGCTGGGAAAAGCCACTCAAAGTTGCAATAGCAGCAGCAAGTGCCTCAACCCCTTGTTCTTCCATCAGCTTTTGAGCAGTTGGTGTGAAGTACTGGATAGATTCAGGATGAACTCCACCTAGGGTAGAAACGACTTGTGCAGCAGATGCTTCCAAAACCTGTTCAACTGAGGGTGGAGTGATAAACTCAAACCTGCACCCAACATCCCTCTCAAGGGATTTGACTGTCCTGCGCTGACTACCAGTGAACATCAAAACGGCAGTGCCTTCTTTTCCTGCACGACCTGTCCGTCCAGATCGGTGCACAAATGTTTCAGGGTCATTGGGAAGCTCATAGTGGATAATCTGGAAAATGAGAGAAACAAAATACAAATCAATTAATGAAATTACACATGGATACCAATCATGATGTAACCAAAAATTCACTCTCAACTGATGCAACACTATTGATGAGTTTCCAAAACTAAGAACCATTAAATGCGAACATAACATTGCAGAGCATCTAAAACCAATATTCATTCTCACTGTCTGAGATAGCTCTATTCTAGCATGATTCATGACACCCTAATGGAAAAGCAGATATAGAAGTAAATCAACAATATCCAACAAACTCACAAGGTCAACATTAGGAATATCAAGCCCTCTAGCGGCAACATCAGTCGCAACAAGCACTGTGAATTTTCCTTGTCTGAAACCATTTAGAGTTCTTTCTCTCTGGTGTTGGGAAATGTCGCCATGCAGTGCTTCCGATGGAATACTATTTGTTAAAGCCAAAGAGACTTCATCTGCATCTCGTTTAGTTTGTGTAAAAACAATTGTTTTTCCACCCCTAGCATAAACCTGAAAACCAAATTCAGTTTAAAGGTCAACCCACACAATAATCCCTAGGCAAATATCCAATAACAGAATTTAAAATTTGGAAATAGAAAAACACAATGTGAGAAGCAACAAATTTAGAAACAATGCTGCTAAATCATACTGTCACAAGATCGCTCAGAATTGTCCGCTTAGATGTCACTGTAGTTGATATGGCATATAACTTAATCCCACTAGCTAACTTCTCCTCTTGATCACCAACCTGTCAAACAAAACCAAGTGACATGGAGCCAGATGACAAAATGAAGTATCTGTTATGCACTTAGAAACATTATTTGCAATTAACATTACTAGGTAGTATTCTGAAAAGAAAATAATTAAGACCATGTGAGATTACCAGCAACAAATTAGACTCGCACATTATCACAAATATCTACTTAGTAGACATAATGAAAGTATCACTCCACCATTTAATTTAGAACAGAAAGGCATAAAATCTGATCTGATGAATGATGGAACTTTACCAGATCTATGGTCAGTGGGTTGTCCATAAACCTTCGAGCCAATTTCTTAACCCAGTTTGGCATGGTGGCAGAAAAAAGCATGCTCTGCCTCTTTGCTGGTAGTCTCTCCATAATGGTCTCGACATCTTCTTCAAACCCCACAGCAAGCATTTGATCTGCCTCATCAAGGACCAAGTACTCAACTTCTCCCAGCTTCAGGCTGTTATTTTTTATAAGGTCGATGATTCTACCAGGGGTTCCAACTACAACATCAATTCCACGGGAAAGGGCAGACTCTTGTGCATTATATGATACCCCTCCATAGATGCAAACTGTATTCAAATATGGAGCAGACTCCTTGAATTCTTTTTCCACTTGTTTAGCCAATTCCCTTGTAGGTGCAAGGACCAAGACCTTTGGAAGCCGCCCCCGCCTACAAAGAAATAGAGAAACATTAGTTTACCAATAGGACAGAAGCCAATGTAACACCTTACCAAACAAATATACCTTATGTCTTTTCCTTGTTGCAAGTCATCCAAACCTTTAATTATTGGAATGCCAAACGCCAATGTCTTTCCTGTACCAGTCTTTGCACGAGCAATTATATCCCGGCCTTCAAATGCTGGCGTTAAAACAGCTCTCTGCATAATAAGCCAACAAAGAAGAGTACAAATTCGTTACAAAATCTCAAGATAAAGTCTGGCTCTTTAAAAGATGAATTCAGTTTAGGTCAAGTACAAAGGATACATCTTTTTGCTCTAAAAATTAATATGATTTCCCTCACCTTATCTTATCCTTATCTAGTTCCTAAAATTCTTCTTCGTCTACATTTCTTAATAATAAGTTCATAAAAACGAAAACCAACTCAAGTTTAGCACAAAATTACAGAAACAAATGAAAATACGTAACTAAAAAACACCAATTGAGCAGGCAGACAGACATATACCTGAATGGGGAAAAGGCTAGCAATCCCGCGCTTCAATAGAGTGTCGACGAAACGCTGTGGCAATCCCAATTTGGAAATGTCGAGTTCATTCTCATCGACAGCTTCAATTCCCTCAGCTTCGCCCTCCGAATACTCGTACTCGGTGTCGCTGACGTCGAGGGTGCCTTTCCCGAACCCTCCGAGGCCGAACGCCTCCTCGCTCAAGAGAGAGGAGTTGGATGTTGCGACGGCCGAAGGGACGAATGAGAGTGAAGGACGGACGATGGAGTTAGGGCGGGAGGAAAAGAGCCTGAATGGGTTGTGGGCGGCGGAGAAGTGAAGGGATACTGGCGGAGATGGAGTGGGTTTCCCGCAATTCTCAACAGAGGGGCTGGTTCGGGATATGGAGGAGAGTCGAAGGGAAGAGGAAGCCATGGCGAGAAATGAGGTAAGGGAGGGAGAGGATAAGGGTGGAGGGGTTTACAACGTATGGTACTACCGGCTTCCACCTCGATGAGAGGGTTTAACCAATGGAGGAGTGTCTATTTATAGTACTCTTTGGAGGTGAGAGAGGGAATTTCATTTTCTCATTATTTTCATTTTTCTTTGGAGGTGAGAGGGTGATAATATTTCTCTTGCAAGATATTTTTATTCTTCTTTTTAAACATTTACCCTGGCCAATAAATATATGTATAAGCTTTTGATAAAAATAGCTAGATTTTATTCCATGACCAAAGCCTTAGAGCATCTCTAATGCACGGATGTCCCACTCGGACATCCACTAGGACTTCCCAAAAACACCTCATGCCACGTCACTAGGATTTCACATTCCACTGCCACGTCACTAGGACTTCCCCTGCACAATCCGCCATTCCCATCGCCCTTCCCACTAGGACTTCTCGCAATAAAAAAATCACAAATTCACAAATAAAACAATTTACGTTTATGGAAATAAAATTTCAACACGAATACGAACGGGAAAAATTAACAACTTCATTAAAAAAAACATACATGATTCGAAAAAAAAAATTACATAGTAATAAAACAAAAAAATTAATCACATCAACGTCAACCCCTCCGCGTCCAAACCTCTTCGATAATATCGTGCTGAAGTCGAACATGGGCATCTGTTTGCCGCATGTAGGCAAATGCACGCATCCGCTCGACCTCTCCATGAGATACCCCCATATTCACATTCGCAGTGGCCACGCCGTGACTTGGACCTGCACCCGTATCATCTTCATTGGTCCACTGAGTCAGCTCCGCAGCTTCATTTTCGACAATCATGTTGTGCATTATGATACATGCGTACATGACATCGCCGATGTTGGGAATATACCACTGCCGTGCAAGACCCTTCACTACCGCCCATCGACTCTGGAGCACACCAAATGCCCGCTCCACATCCTTGCGCGCTACTTCCTGACGGCTCGCAAAGTATGTCTTATTTTGTCCGAGCGGATGCTTGATTGTCTTCACAAAGACGGGCCAGTTTGGGTATATCCCATCCGCCAAATAGTATCTCATAATGTGCTGGTTGCCGTTGGCGACGAAACTGATGGCGGGACCAACGCCATTGCACTGAGCGTTGAACAGGGGTGACGACTGGAGAACGTTGATGTCGTTGTTCGACCCGGCGACTCCAAAATAAGCATGTCATATCCACAGCCGGTAGTCAGCTACAGCTTCAAGGATCATCGTGGGATGCTTGGCTTTGAAGCCGGTAGTGTACATCCCCTTCCAGGCGGCGGGGCAGTTCTTCCACTCCCAATGCATACAATCTATGCTGCCCAACATCCCAGGGAACCTGTGCACCGACCCATGCATATCTATCAGCCTCTGGCAGTCTTCGGGGCTCGGACTCCGAAGATACCGCTCCCCGAATATCGCTCTCACGCCTGCTGCCGCCGCTGCTCCCTCTGGTGTAGCAGCCTATCTATCGCACCTTCCACAGCGACCTCCAATTCATCCTGGCTATCACTATCACTAGCGCCCCCGCCACTATCACCCCCACGACCACTGGCCATTCTAGATATACTTGAAAATAGAGATGTAGAGAGAGAAACTTGTTAACACAAGTGGTGCGAATGAAATGGAGTTCAACGAGCCGTATATATAGAGTTTTAAAAAAAATTAATACCGGACGTCCGACCCACGCCACAATGGCGGACGTCCGCCCGCCCGTCGCCCGGACGTCCGAGGACATCCGACGTCCTTACAGGACGTCCGTATCCGAGTTGGTTCGTTACAATGGCGGACGTCCCGGTCGCCCGTCGTGGATGTCCGACCGGACGTCCGCCATTGGAGATGCTCTTATCTACACCACACCATCTTTTAATCCGATTGCTGAAATAAAATACTAAAAATTTCCCTAATTTTGATCATATTAATCGCATAAGGGTACGTGTCTTTTTAAAGACTGTTATAAATGATCGTTTCGATAATTAGAATTTATTTATTATTGGCTTTGAAATATAGGAAAGAATGAAGTGGAATTTAAATAACTATTGTTGTAGTTGTCATGAATATGATACTTTGTTTGCTTTTTAAACATAACTTAATTATTGTAATGATTACAAGATGGTGTTTTTTATAATATACGATGATTGTTGCTTTTAATATTTCAGTTAGAGGATTCTCCTATATCTCTAGAACTATCCACTGTCCTAATGAGTTCGCAGCCTTCGTTACAAGGTTATAGATTTTTTTTTATGAGAAATAATCTTTGTCATGCATTGCCTTATCATAGTTTTAGTGATCTAATTTATCTTAGGCCAGAAACAAAGGTAGAAGACTCTCCTAATCCAATGAATCTATCAAGGTCTCATACAAGTCTCCCACTATGACGTGATTCTGCATTGTGGTAAAACAGTTGATGGTTCGAGATTATGGTACAATTTCTTGGATTGTTGTCAATGTGGCATCCCTCCGATATTTGAGAGTTTTCACACGCGTGGGTACATGATTTTTTACAGTACATGAATTGGACAACCTTCTACTTTGAAATGTCGTAGACTAATTTTGCGACCAATTCACAACTCATAGGGTGTATTTGGTATAAACTTTAATGGTAAGTCATTCAAGGTATAGATCGTTATTTCAAGCACATAGTCACAAAAGTATTTGATTTCGTCTCTTATCTACACTGTTATGTTGGAGTGTACTAGGTGCAGTAAGTTGTGATTGAATTCACTATTGATAAGTAGTAAAAAAAAACTTATCACTATAGAAATACAATAAGATTTCTACTGCTATGAGAGTATGCTGCGAATGCGAACCATAAAGTGTCTCACATCCAGCTAAATCCAAATGTGTGAAAAGAACATCATAGCAGGTGAGAATCCTTGAATAAGAGCAAAAAGCTCTGCTTCAAAACTAGCCGCGCCCTAAAGGGAATACAAAAGGCCCTGAGAAGGCCACTATCAGAACCACGAATAATGTCACCACCTCCCGCCTCTAGAGTCGAAATAGAAAAAACGACTTCAGTATTTAGCTTCACCCACATAGCATCCAAAAGATTCTAGAGAACCATGGAGGAAACGCATAACATGTTGTTTCGAAGGTGCAAAAAGCAAGGAATCAACATATGAGGAATAACCTCTCCAATAAAGGGGTACAAGCTTCCTGACCACCACATAAGTACGAAGGTGATAAACATGCCAAATAATGTGATAATGTTGGAGATGAATGCTTGCGACTATTCTTATCTGCCCATATGAACCAAACAATCAAACAAGGTATCAAGAAACTTACATGTAAGGCGGGAGCCCTTGTGGATGAATTCCACTAGTGACCTAATTTAAGTGCAATATCAGTACTCGTCTGAATAGGTGCAAATAAGAAAATCAGGCGATGACTCACAACAAATACACTTGGAAGCGAGAGAAATACCACGAGATTGAAGCGTACGGTCCAATGGAAGTCTATTGAACAACAACCTCCATAAGAACATTGAACACGTATATAGTAGGGTCACTCTACAATTTAAAATCATCCCCAAGTTGAGGTCATTGAGAACTTGCTATGGCATGTGTCAGACTCACCTCATCACATCCTCGACGCCCACTTCAATGAGCGTAACTCTACTATCATTAAGAAAATCGGTTGAGACGCTAAACCTAGTATTTATCTTATACAACATATCTTCATCCAAACATGCTCATGCTAAAAAGAAAACACATTTTTTGGTGGAATATCACTCATTGGATGACACAAGTCGCAAATGGGGTGAGCCCCAAGCCAGACGTCATCCCATAAACTAATATTCCCTTACCAAGAGACTAATAAATAAAATCATGAATGTGGCTCCATGTACAACACAACTATGATCTTGTCAATTATCTACAGTCGGAGTGGGAGTAAATGATCAACATGCATGCACCCACAATATATAGGCACTCTCAGATATGTGATGGAATCATGGAATTGTATCTCTCTGAAAGCCTCCAACCTCTTCCACCATACCTGCTTAGTCCATATACTTAGTTGCCAAATAGAATTGGTTCTTCTCATTATTCACCATCCGAAATATTCTGCTGAATAGTGATCTATATACTGCATCAATCTCTCAATTGAGTCCTGATGTGCCCTCATAAAATAATGATGTCAATAGCATACAGGAGATAATATACAATATGAGCTTTATTGCAGCAAGAATGTGATCAAATGCAAACTCTAAATATTATACAAACTCCAAATTATGATCTGGACCGTTAGGAAATGTCAACAGATGACAAAATATTAGCAACAAAATATTGTGTTAAAAGGCTGACACAATGAATGTAGCAACGGCTAGTCTTCGGTTCAAGAAAGGAACTCAAGAATCAGTTGAGAGTATGTTATCTCAACAGATCAGGGAAGTTTTTTGGGAGTGGTTACAACCGAAGATGGGGCAGCATATAATGCTGAGCTGAGCTGAGCTTCATCATTAGTTAGTTTTTCATCCCCTCAATCTACTCACTTGATAGCTACTTCTCCTAGTTTCTTGGTCGTGATTTCAGAGAGTGTTGGAGAGTAAATTGTAATCAATAAGTGTATAGCATGTTCTTGAGCGAGTGTGTCTCGAGTGTTGTAAGCAATTGATCAATAAAATAATCCCCTTTCTCCCGTGGACGTAGGTTCTTTGAAACCGAACCACGTAAAGCCCTGCGTCTTCAAATCTTGTTTTGGTTATCTGCTGCACAGTTAGTGTTCGATGAATTGCTTGTGTGGGTGTGTTCTTCATTGATTTGATCGTGGTCTTTCCTCTCAACTTGACACTGTCTGTGGGAATTACAACCCATCGCGATGTCGACAGCTAAGTTCGATATGGAGAAGTTCACAGGAACAAACGATTTTGGGCTATGGAGGCTCAAGATGAAGGCTGTGATGATGTAGCGTGGTTTATGAGAGGTTATCAATGGAGGAATGATGAGGCTGACGACAAGGTTGGAATCATGAAGCATGATTTTCAAGATAAGGCTTACAACACCCTAATCTTGAGCATAAGTGATAGAGTCTTGAGGGAAGTTTCGAAGCTGGAAACGGCTGCTGAAATATGGAGTAAGTATATGACAAAATCCATCACGAATAGGCTCCACTCGAAGCAGAAACTCTTCACCTTCAAATTTTCAGAATCAAGAAGTATTGGTGAACAACTTGAGGAGTTTGCAAAGTGTGTAGATGATTAGGGAAAATATTGATGAAGCAATCAAGGATGAGGACAAGGCTCTAATGCTTCTCAACTCACTCCCAAGATCTTTGGAGCAGTTCAAGGATGTTATCTTATTGGGAAAAGACTCCAAGGTCACCTACGAGGAAGTCCATTCCGCTTTGAAAATGAAAGAAATTCATAAATCAGCAAGCAAACCAGTAGACTCTGCAGCTGAAAGCCTCAATGTGAGAGAATATGGGAAAAAGTCTGGAAAGAAGAAGTTTCAAAAGAAGCAGAAATTAGGGAAAGAAAAGTCAGTGGATGAGAAAGAATCCAATCATGTCACTACTGCAAGAAACCCGACCATCTAAAGAAAAATGTTATGCTTGGAAGAGAAAGCAACAAGAGGAACAAGGTGGTCAAAATACAGTTGATGTTGCTGAGGAACCACAAACAACCCAGGTTTTGAATGTAGTTGCACAGAACATCAGAAATGTTTGGATTGTTGATAGTGGCTGCAGTTTTCATATGTGCCCACATAAGGAATGGTTTGAGGATCTCCAGGAGTCAGATGGTGTTGTATTGCTTGGAATGACGAAGAGTGTAGAGCCATGGGAAAGGGAAACATCAGACTCAGGATGACGGATGGATAAGTCAAGATCCTATCAGAAGTTAGATATATTCCCAACATCAAAAGAAATCTAGTGTCTCTAGGTGTACTTGAAAATAAGGGGTGCACAACTACAATATCAGATGGGTTGCTCAAAATTCTTAAAGATTCAGAAGTGGTGATGATAGCAACAAGGAAGCAGAGCCTATATTTTTTGCAAGCTGAGGTTCTTACTGGGCAGATGAATTTTGTTCAAGGCTCGGATATGGATTCTTGGCATCTTAGGCTGGGGCATGTCTCAGAAGCAGGACTCAAAGCTCTGGTCAAGAATAGAGTAATAAGTGCTGCAAGTTCAGATAAACTAAGCACTTGTGAAGATTGCATATTGGGAAAAAGCACAAAACAACCCTATGGAACTGGAAAGCACACTTCAAAAAGGCCGCTCGACTACACACACAGTGATATATGGGGGGCCATCTCCAGTTCCAACAATTGGAGGATGCAGGTATTTCTTGACTTTCATAGATGATTATTCTAGGAAGATGTGGATCTATGTCATGAAAGAAAAATCAGATACTTTTGAGAAGTTTAAAGAGTGGTGCACTGAAGTGGAGGTTGAGAAAAAGACTTCAATGAGATGTCTAAGAACAGATAACAGGCTTGAATTCTTGTCCCATGAATTTGATGGCTTCTGTAAAATGAAATGAATAAAGAAGCATAGGACAGTTCCAAATAACCTGCAACAAAATGGGCTGGCTGAAATAGCTAACATAACTATTTGGAGAGGGTTAAATGCATGTTGTCTGGTTCTGGAATGGAAAAAAGGTTCTGGGGTGAGGCTGCTGCCACTGCACTGTATTTGTTGAACAAGTGTCCCTCTTCAGCAATAAACATGGAAACTCTTGACTATAGATGGTTCGGGTTACACGCTGACTACACACAGCTGAGGCCTTTTGGCTGCAGAGCATATTCTCATGTGAAGAAGAGTAAGTTGGAGGCAAGGGCAATTAAATGCGTTATGCTAGGATATCAGAAGGGGGTTAAAGGCTATAGGTTATGGTCAATGGAGCCTAGAAACAACAGAGTCATCATCAGTAGAGATGTGACTTTCAGAGAGAAAGAAATATCATATCTCATGCAGCATGATTCAAAGTCCAAGAAGATAAATAGTACTTCAATCAAGGTGGAGCTACTGGAGGGTGAGGAATCAGATGCTGCAGGTAACTCAGATGCAAATGAGGGAATTGTAGAATTATCTGATGATGAAATAGTTGAAGCAGAGGATCTACGAGATTATCAGTTGGCAAGAGATAGACAGAGAAAGACTATCACACCTCCTGCAAGATACAACAATTCCAACTTAGTTTATTATGCTTTATGTGTAGCTGAGGGCATTGACTATTCAGAGCCAATCAATTATAAGGAAGCTTTGAAAAGTAAAGAAAGAAGCTGGTGGACTCAAGCAATAAGAGAAGAAATAGAGTCACTGCTCAAGAACAAAACATGGATTTTGGTAACAAGATCAAAGCTGCAAAAATTGATTGGGTGTAAGTGGATTTTTAAAAATAAAATCGAGGTTGCTCAGGATAACAAGATCAGATTCAAAGCAAGGCTCGTTGCTAAAGGCTACACACAGAAAGATGGGATTGACTACAATGAAGTTTTTTCACATGTGGTCAAGCATAGCTCCATAAGGATACTCATGGCAGTGGTGTGTCATAATGACCGGGAAATGCAACAAATGGACGTGAAGACAACTTTTCTTCATGGAGAACTGGAGGAAAGCATCTATATGGAGCAGCCAGAGGGTTTTATAGAACCTGGAAATGAAGACAAAGTGTGTTTATTGAAAAGAAGCCTCTATGGCCTGAAGCAAAGCATCAGGCAATGGAATAAGCGTTTTGATGAGCACATGATGACTATTGGACCTGAAAGTTCAAAATATGATGGCTGTGTTTACATGAAGAAGAGAGATGGGGTGAAAGTAGCATACGTACTTCTATATGTAGATGATATGCTCATTGCAGGATCGAGCAAACAGAGATTGATCTGGTCAAGAGGGATTTGAGTAGCAGATTTGAAATAAAGGATTTAGGGGAAGCCAAAAGAATCTTAGGAATGGACATTATCAGATACAGAAGCAAAGGCATATTATGGTTAACTCAGCAAGACTATGTGAGTAAAGTCTTGAAGAAATTTCAGATGAGTGAATCAAAAAACAGTTGGGACTCCCCTGGGGCAGCATTTTAGATTAAGTGCTGAACAGAAGCCTAAAACTGATGCAGAAAGATCACAAATGCAAAGAATACTGTTTGCTAGCATAGTGGGCAGTGTGATGTACACGATGGTGTGCACGAGACTTGACATTGCCCATGCTATAAGCTGTGTTAGTAGGTACATGGCAGACCCGGGCAAAACTCACTAGCAGGCTTTGAAGTGGGTACTGAGGTACTTAAAGGAGTCTGAAAGTAGAGGGATATTGTATAAAAGAGACTATGATGTCAGTAAAGATGCAACTATGGGCTTCTGCGATTCAGATTTTTGCTACTAACTTCGATTATAGAAAATCTCAGACAGGATATATTTTCACACTTTATGGCTCAGCAGTTTCATGGAAGTTTGGATTGCAGTCAGTGGTTGTCTTGTCTACCACCGAGGCTGAATACATTGCTCTAGCTGAAGTGTTGAAAGAAAGTTTCTGGATCAAGGGAATTCTCAAAGACTTTGGGATCTTACAAAAGGCAGTCACTCTGCATTGTGACAACAACAGTGCCATAAGTTTGTCCAAGCATCAAGTGTTCCACGAGCAGAGCAAACATATCGACGTCCGGCTGCATTTTGTGAGGGATGAAGTCAGTAAAGGGGAAATGAAGATACCAAAGGTAGGGACTGAAAACAATCTTGCAGATATGTTGACAAAAGTCTTGCCAATTGCCAAGTATAATCATTGCTTGGATTTGGTGGGAGTTCTCAAGAGGTAAAGTTTGAAGATGGAGACAGAGGGGATTAAGGTTGATCATTGTAAATCCTAGGTGGAGATTTGTTGGGTTAAAAGGCTGACACAATGAGTGTAGCAACGGCTAGTCTTCGGTTCAAGAAAGGAACTCAAGAATGAGTTGAGAGACTGTTATCTCAACAGATTAGGGAAGTTTTTTTGGAGTGGTTACAACCAAAGATAGGGCAACATATAAATGTTGATCCGAGCTTCATCATTAGTTAGTTTTTCATCCCCTCAATCTACTCACTTGATAGCTACTTTTACTAGTCTCTTGATCGTGATTTCAGAGAGTGTTGGAGAGTAAATTGTAATCAGCGAGTGTATAACATAGCTTCATCATTAGTTAGTTTTTCATCCCCTCAATCTACTCACTTGATAGCTACTTTTACTAGTCTCTTGATCGTGATTTCAGAGAGTGTTGGAGAGTAAATTGTAATCAGCGAGTGTATAACATGTTCTTGAGCGAGTGTGTCTCGAGTGTTGTAAGCAATTGATTAATAAAATAATCCCCTTTCTCCCGTGGACGTAGGTTCTTTGAAACCGAACCACGTAAAGCCCTGTGTCTTCAAATCTTGTTTTGGTTATCTGCTGCACAGTTAGTGTTCGACAAATTATCTGTGTGGGTGTGTTCTTCATTGATTTGATCATGGTCTTTCCTCTCCCAAAAAATGTCAACACAATATCAACAGTTGAAACTGTGTTGACATTTTTTGTTGATGTGATTTTGTCATCTGTTGGCATTTTCTAACGGTTCAGATCACAGTTTGAAGTTTGTACAATATTTAGAGTTTGCATTTTATTACTACTCTATTGCAGCATCTATATATCACGTCTCTATCTCCTTCAATCAACCTATCCAAACATATAGTAGTATATCAATAGTATGCAAACATAAAACGATTACGAAAGATACAATCAGAGAATCACACTCTCAGGTGCTCATAGGGTGGTTGGTTCTGGATGGGCAGAATTCCAAGAATGGCCAATGATCGATTCCAACTACTCCCGTGTAGTTGCAACATCTCTTATGCATACGTGTGAGACCTTAGGAGGTGGACTTCTAGCAGGACTGTGGGTTACGGTCCACCCCTTAGCAGACTACTGCGTACCCTGATTAATCACCCCTCACAATACAGTCGGGCCATAATATGAGGGGTTTAGGGTTGGAGTTTCAAACTTTTTTTTTGCAAGAAGGGAACCATCCTCTCATGCTAGTGAATAATTTAATATCTAAATTGTGGGTTAGATTAGTAATTAAAGTGCTATTATTGGGTATCATTAGTGATTTGTTTGTATGAGGAAGATATTAAGTTATTTTATGAAAAGTTAATGAAACGTGTATTATTATGATTAGAGTAAAGGCCAAAATTGGTCCTAAACATATGGTCATTTTACAATTTTGGTCCTATACTTTATCTTTCGGATTTTTTGGTCATGTACATTTTAAATCGGATCATATTTGGTCCTGGACTAACAATTCCGTTAAAAACTAACGGTCAACGGGTTTAATCCCGATTTTGACCAAATTAGACTTTTAATTCTGATTTTTTACTCCCTAATTAATTCCATAATTATTTTAGTAAATATTCATTTAAAATATCAGAAATAAATAATAGATTAGGGCTTATTTCATCTTCCTTACATCGCTCATTTTCTTTCATCTTTTCCTTCCTCTCATCTTTCATCTTCTTCCTTCCTCTTCCTCTTCTTATGGAGATCAGAAACAAGTGTTGAGAGAGAGATCAGAAATGCTACGACACTTTAGCTAGAAGAATTCAGTTACCGGCTTCGAGCCGATCAATTTCACTGCGGCGGAGGCAGAATTTGCCCCTCTGCCCGTCCTGATACTTTTGCTCTAGCAGTGTACTGCCCGATATGCTTGACCGGAACTCCGACTCCTATGCCCGCAACTCTGAAGCCATGGAAAGCCTAATTTCTCAACTACACTTGTTTCTGACCAAAAAAATAAATTCGCGCTGGTGTCGCGGCAGGAGCATTTCTCCGAGAGCGCGGTGTACTCGACAAAGGCGAGATTCAGCGAGGGCAGTGGCGCGCACGATGTCTTGATCCGGTGCGGCGGAGGGGAAATGGAGCAGAATCCGATTTTGTGGGTGTGCATGGATAAGAAGACGGTGATGAAGGTGCAGTGGAATTTTAGGGGGAATCAGACGATTTTTGTGGACGGAATGCTGGTGGATTTGGTGGGGAGCCCTAATCTATTAATTTATTTATGATATTTTAAATGAATATTTACTAAAATAATTAGGGAGTAAAAAATCAAAATTAAAAGTCTAATGTCGTCAAAATCGGGATTAAACCCGTTGACCGTTAGTTTTTAACGGAATTGTTAGCTCAGGACCAAATGTGATCCGATTTGAAATGTATAAGACCAAAATATCCAAAAAAAAAGTATAGGACTAAAACTGTAAAATGGTGATATGTTTCGGACCAATTGTGTCCTTTTAACTCTTATGATTATGATTATGATTATGATTATATAAGATGTCACTTTTTCATAGAGCAGCAAATGTCATTGAATATCACTTATTATTAGTTCAATTGAGAGCTACTCATAGTGAAATACCACCAATTCTCCATTAAATAAAAGGAACTCAATTGATTTCTCTTTTCCAATACTAATACTCATTTTGTTATTTCCTAGTACTAGAAAATAATCTCACACAGCAGAAAAATCTACGTAATCTAAAGCCGCCATTAGTGCCAGTCTGTCACGAGGTGTCTTCTCCCGCTAGCATTCATTTACAGCGCAAGAATTTGTTCTTTCCCTTGATTGATTACACCAATCCCAGTTCATTCTATTTCAATTCCGATCATTTCGCTTTTTATTCGCTCGATATCTCATCACCATTTTTGGGAACAATTGCCGGTTCTTTCCGCCGATTACATCGATAATGTGAGTTCACAATTTTTTTCGTTTTATGTTCAATTTGATCTGCAAGATTGGCAGCGTTGTTCATTATATACTTTGTAGCGACAGTATTTATCTTTATGTTGCCCTTTCCGGAACCCATTTTGGATTTTCGTTATTTCCCGTAGTCTCGACTTAATTGGATGTTTTTATAGTAATTTTTTCAACTAGCCTCTGATCATTGTTTGCAATGCCAGTTTCTGCTGTGGGAACCTATACCCCCTTCTGGTAGGGATTAGGGTTCTTACATTTTTAAAAGGGATTCGGAGAAAATAGTTGGATTGGTGTATTGCAATAAAAAATTTTCCAAATCAGCAGCCGGATTGGGGAAGTTCTGAATTCAAGCATTAAGGTAGTAATTATGTGATAATATGTTATCCGCTTCTTAGATTTTGAACTACCCTTTCTCTATTTATTTTGTACCATCACATAAATGATTGCTGTTTGTTAATCGATTAGGATTTCTCTTGGAGAAGAGCGTCGTTTGGGTGACTGACGTTTAGTGTCTGCATAGGGGATGGGGCCAATATACTACATACTGATAGCATTGCCTTGTACAATTGGCGCAATGACATTGGCAGTTCTCCACATTTACAAGCATCTTTTGAATTATACTGAGCCCACATATCAGAGATACATTGTCCGAATCATCTTTATGGTTCCTGTAAGTATCTTACTGCTCTATGTTGCACTTACTGCTTGGCTTTGCTGTTCTTGCTGCTGCTAATAGTTCACAATCGTTATTTGGCTACTTTCTTTTATATAGTGTTTCTAAATTACTTTAGTTGGAAGACTTTGGAAGCGTGTCTTGTGTTGTCATGCAGGGTTTTATTTCAACTACCAAGTTTGTAAATTCTCGGATGCCAGGCATCTATTGAGCATGAAACTTTGGTTGTTTTAACTGGATTTGTGGGTTAACATAACGTGCCTTTTACAATTCTTATCATAAACAATATCAAGGTATAATTCATACAGTTCAACAATTAAATGAACTGTGAGAACAAAGTTTAATTTAAATGTCATGTCGTAGGAAAAGCCCTTAAAAACATAATTGTTATTGTTATCATTTTAAACATAGGTTCTCGGACAAACTGGTTTTTGTAATAATAATATTATGATAAGAAACTCACTGTGTAGGTAAAAGTTTAAAAAGCCGTCCAATGCTTGACTGCATGAACACCTAATCCTGCCTTCGACTGAAAGGAAATTCGTAATCTGATGGAATAATGAAATAAGCAACTTTGAGGTTCCTTTGAAATGAGGCATGAAAAAGGGATCCAGTACAAAGACGTTCCCCCCAATTCTTTTTTCACCCATGTTTGAATTGTGGTACTCATGAAAGTTCCTCCCTTCGGAATCACATTGTCTGATGGATAGGACAAAGCACTTTTAAGCCTTTGGTATAGGGGGAATGTTGCTCAAAGGATTTGGGCTCCTGGCTACGAATTAGACCCCCCAATTTTCTTTTTCTCCATTATGTGACACACGGTGAACTTTGGGGACGTATTCGTCTTTTCAATTTGAGTTTTACTCACATCTTTGGTATAAAAAATCTTAGAACTATGGCACACACCCGTCAAAAGATAGAGAGAAATTGGCAATGAAGTGTCCATTTAAAGATGATGTCTCCAATGCACATATATGAAGCAAAAAGTCTAGTGCATTGTCTACAACCTTTGGCTATGGAGGATCTACGAGCTTCTTTTTAATTGCTACATGAGTGAGACAAGCATCGGCCCTTTATAGTATTGACACACTCAGGTAGCTGTGCAAGCACTGTCTCAAGAAGAGGAGAGATTTGGCGCTGCTGTCTCAGGGAGAGAGACAAGTGCCTATCACGGAGAGGAATAAGTGCCTTGCAGGAGTTCTCACAGTTGTTTGTGCGCGACTGAAATCAAAATGGATGCTTCTATGCAATACTGAATGGAAGGAACTACCACTGCGCCAATGTTGTCAAAGCAGTATAGCGGTTCATGGCGGTTCGCCCGAAAAATGCCACAGGGATATAGCGTATCGGTATGGCGGGATATAGCGGTCATTAATTAAATATATAAAATAATATTTATATATTCATATATAATTCAAAAAATTAGAAAATAATAAAAATATAACATTAAAAACTCTAAAAACATGTAATAAAGCATAAATTAGAAAACAATTATATAAAAGTCTAGCAATTAAAGTCTTTAGTTCAAGTGTTCAACAAAACATAAAACCATGATAAGCTCAATAGACATCAATCATCAAGCTCAACATAGTCTTCTAGCTCATCATCATCACTATCATCGGCATCCATTTCATCTTCATCCTCCATTGCTTCATCCTCTTGATCTCCACTTACACTATCCTCAAATTCTTCCTCTTCCGATTCTTCATCTACAAGCGCAAGCCTTTTCCTTTTCCCTTTCCCTTTTCTAGGTATGATAGGTTCTTTTTTCTTAGAAACTCTAAGACAACTTGAACTAGATGTAGAAGATTCTTTCCTCTTCTTTGACCTAGTATATGTCCTAGGCTCTCCAACACCCAAAGCCTTATACACCATGTTCCAATCAAGTGTGTCATCGTCATCATGAACCAAATGATTACCACCATCAATATCATCATCATCATCCAACTCCCCAACTAGCCACTCATTGCACTCATCAATATCATCGAGAATAATAGGATCAAATTCATCGGTTGCACTAAGCTTGTTCCTATCATGCAATTTTTGGTTATATTTCACATAAACCAAATCTTACATCCTCTTATGCTCGAGCCTATTTCTCTTTTTTGTATGAATCTACAAAATAAATATAATTAATCACATAATTGTTATTTATAAATATTATTAGAAATGTCAGTGACTGCGCTGACATTTTTTGTGTTGACGTTTTTCAGAGGCAGCAATCCTAGAAAAAGATGTATTGCAGCAGCACCTTCTCGATTCTATTTACTGTTGAATATGCAATCAATTGTCGAGTCAACACCCTTCACTACCATCTTCTTCATCCTTTTTTGCATCCGGAAGGTTGGGCAAATTGATAATGTGAAGGGTATTTAAAGATGAAAAGGACTTTCAAACCAAACTTTATAATGAAAGTAAAAATATAAAAAGAGAAGAAAAATATGAGCTTGAGGAACCTGTCGCGAGCGCCAAGAACGGATACAGCTGCCCATATCAGTTGACTCAAGTAGGATAACTTTTCAGGAGCCTCTAAATGACTTAACTCTAGGATTTAATAACCAAAGGAAACTAGGGCCCCCAAAACAAAAGCCTGTTCCATCCTTTTATTCTTCTAACCCTAAGTAACTTAATCAATCAGTAAGGAAATACTTAAGTAGCAGTATTAGGAATGTCTATAACAGATCTGATATAGGATAAAGAATAAGGCTCTTGTTTGTGAGTGGCCAGTATTTTAGAATATATCTGTAACTGTGATAATAAGGTGGGTTGATCTTTATTACCTTATTCTACTGTCTTAATGATTGATGGCAGGTCTAACTGAAATTCCTTGAAAAAACTCCTTAACTAGAGAAAGATCCTTCCAACATCACATGTAAAATATAAATATAACATATTATCGTAGACACCCGATATCAAGATGAAACTTTAACTAACTGAATCGTAAACCTTATTCTTGATGTCATGCCTGTGTTAGGGAAAAGAGGCGAGAAAAGTTGGAACGAACAGGACGAACAGAAAATATATTGATATAATAATTGAAATGAAACAAAAAATACTCCTCTTGCGAGGCTAATCCTCATACAAGGCCCTACGGTTTAATACCATGATTTTACTAAATTCATGACTTGCCATTCCTCTGAAATCTATGTGAACTTATTTATAGGACTCTCAAAATACTAAGGAAATCTAGATGACATTTAAAGTTAAACTTATTGACTTCTACTGTTTAAGGATAAGACTTCTGGACTTCTAATAATTAAAGACAAACTTATGGCCTTTTAGGATATTTCTGTACTTGTTATGCCGTTATATCTGATATTTCTATATTTATATTTTTGTGCTCATGCCAGAAGCAAAATAGAAAAAAATAGTTGATTTGTTTGAGTAGAGGTTGAACTGGACATATTTCAAATTCGCTTTATCATGTTGGTTGAGTGTCCTGACCATCTTGATATCTGTTATCTAACAGGTTTATGCATTGATGTCTTTCTTATCTCTGGTCCTAAACAAAAGCACAATTTACTTCAATTCAATAAGAGAAATGTAAGTATGGCTGAAGACATTTCTTTCTTTGTTTTTGAATCTCTCTTTATATTTGCACAATATGGGTAATATGTATGAGAATCTCTATTATGCTCCCTTCTTAAAAAACAAATGGCTGTTAATAAGTACTGAAGAGTGGTGATTGCATAAGCAGCATAACTTTATTGCCTATGTCCTCTTGACCTTCATTCCCTTTTTTGGGGATAAAAGTCATTTTTGTATTTGGTTGACTCTTTTGTCACTCTTTTTCTTCATTCTTTCTATAAAATTCCTCATATTATTTTATTAAGTCTTGAGTAGTATATTCTCATCGATTTTGTTTTTAATTGCATACTCATCGAGTATTGCTTGTCTTGATGAACTATTGTATTTATTGTTATATGGTTTCTTTTCCATCACTCCCGGAACCCCCTTCTAGAAAAAAATCATGAATGAACGCTAGGTAATGGTCCTGATTATGAGGTTAAAATGTTTTTCTTGTAGGAATAATCATTTCTAAAGGAATGCCCATCCCATGCGGATATCATCAAATGATCCTCCCCTGCTTAGTATTTACCTATTTTTCTGTCTCGGCTATTAGGCTACCGGAGATAAATACAAAGATATCTTTAATCTATTTTTAAGTTTAAAATTCACCATGAAGTCAAAGTTTGGGCTCTAATTTTAAAAAGATTAATAATACTAATACTAATACTAATACTAATAATGATAAATCTTAAATTGTTAATTGTATCTAATTAGTGATTATCAATTGTAATAATGAAAATTTCTTACACTAGTATAGGAATTACACTGCCATTCAAGTTCAATTCAACGAAAAAAAGGAATTATATTTCATTCATACCACATTCCTTATGGATACATTTATTTCAATCCTTTCCATCATAATTCCATTCCATAATTATAACATCCTCCTTCATACTAGTGACTCCCTAGAAATATTATTTTTCCTTTAGTTTAGTATGGGAGAGACTGTGTTGGAGTTAAATTCAATTCTTGAAGCTGGACACCCATCTTATTCGTCCATAAGATGGAACCTTGCTTTTCTTTCTAGTATTTGGGATTGAGTTCATTGTCCATCTATCCG
This sequence comes from Salvia splendens, assembly GCF_004379255.2. Taxonomy (NCBI): domain Eukaryota; kingdom Viridiplantae; phylum Streptophyta; class Magnoliopsida; order Lamiales; family Lamiaceae; genus Salvia; species Salvia splendens. The sequence goes on from NC_056038.1 coordinate 10,038,121, forward strand.
AGATATTGTGCAAGTGATAAAGAAATAATTATTTCTCGATGGGCATAGGTTTGTGATGATACTCAACATAATTCTCATCTTTTTGTAGTGCACCATAAAGTTGAATAAAATCGTTGAATGACTTGACTGCTCTGTGCTCACGTGAATTGTGAGCCAAATATTAATGGCATAAGCTTAAGGGCTCAACTATTACTTTGTATGCATGGTATCCTAATATTTCCTGAATGATTATTAGTATCTTATTTGTCCTCTCATAACCATTTTCTTTTTGCTCAAAAAGTCTTTGTCCCCAAATGGAAAAACATCTCTATTACCACGGAACGGTGTGACTACTATTTTTTTGCCTTGCTAGGTATTTTTCATGCCTCAATTCTTCAAATTACATAATTGGTCCAATATGCTGTTTTTAGATTTTTTGATCCATGAATATGATTATTCTTTTTTAATAGGATGAATATGATTATTCTTAATGTGCTTGTCTTTTGAAGGTACGAAGCATGGGTCATCTATAATTTTTTGTCACTGTGCCTAGCATGGGTTGGTGGTCCAGGAGCTGTTGTCGTAAGTCTGTCTGGTAAAGTTCTGCAGCCAAATTGGTGCCTAATGACGTGTTGCTTTCCTCCAATTCCTTTGGATGGGTAAGTCACTACTAGTAATCCATGAAAATATAAATTGTTTGAGTGGAGACAAGTATTTAATGTAGGCATCATAATCATCCACTGTACCATCTGTTTAGTTTCTTTCAATTTTAGTGTGTTTTAATATATTATGCTGATTTTTTTTTTTTGGGGGGGGGGAGGTTGAGAGTAGGTTTATCTACATGGTTATATACTTGATTATCGAATTCTTTTTTTTCCGTCAAATTGTATATTCTAAGACTACTATATTTGAAGGTATTTCATTAGTTAATTTGTTGATGCAGCAGACACTAATAATTTAATTGCTGAGAAATAGTGGCTTATTAATCTTCAATTTTTCGAGAATTGTTGGATTGCCTGATTTAATTGGCACGGGTCAGTTAGTTGTGTAGCTGTTTTTGTAATTGGTTTTACATGTTACCTGTTGCTTTTCATCATTTTGAGCAATTATTGTTTTTGTCCTGTTGCTCAGTCGTACTTAATGAATTCTCCTTCAAATCTTGTTTATGCTGTATTATTTGGAACCTCTGAAATTTTCAATGGAACGGATATTGCCCTATGGATGCTGTCCATGGGAATGTTGAGCTTCCTTAGGTTGTTCTTAGTTAACCTATGGTTGCTATGCTGTACAGGCGTTTTATACGTAGGTGCAAACAAGGATGTCTGCAGTTTGTGATCTTGAAGCCCATTTTAGTCATTGTTACCTTAATGCTTTATGCGAAAGGGAAATATGAAGATGGAAACTTCAATCCACTACAATCATATCTTTACCTCACCATTACCTATACCATCTCATACTCGATGGCACTTTATGCATTGGCCTTGTTTTATGTAGCTTGCAGAGAGTTACTCCATCCATTCAATCCTGTTCCCAAGTTCATCATAATCAAATCTGTAGTATTTCTTACATACTGGCAGGTAAGATCAGAACATTGCTTCTATTGCTATGTTGAAACATTCCTTGTTCTTTACTTTCCACCTACATATGTCCTGTTCTTTGACTTGAGTGTCCCCATCATATATCAGATATTAAGTTAACTGTGTTAGTAGTATATAAGCTGCTATATCTTATTCGATTAAGTTGTTTTGTTTATTTAGTGGTTCTCTTAGACTAGTCTTGAACTCCCTTCGTCCCATTCAAGATGTCCACCTTTCCTTTTTAGTTTGTTCCACCCAAGATGTCCACTTGCTATATTTGGAAATAAATCCCTCTTAACTTTCTCCTCATTAAAATATTCAACTACCTTTTTTCTCTCTACTTACTCCACCTAACAATTCCTCCTAAAATCCCGTGCTACTCAAGAATGTGGACAACTTGAGTGGGACGGAGGGAGTATTAAACTGTCTCTAAGACCATAAGATTAGTTAGTCTAAAAATGATGAAAAGTTGTTACTTAGGATGAAATATCTAGAGATGTAGCAGCAAATTGCTTGGAAGGAAGAGATTTCTAGGAAAACTGTCTTTGTTTGTAATATGTTTTCTTCATTATGCATTGATCTCTTGTTTCAACTGCGACTCAACGAATATGTGTCTAGTATTTCAACTGTTCTCTGGTTTCGTATTGTTGCTCTTGCATACTCATCAAATAGACTCACAAGTCAAGATGTGTGTTTCTGTTACTCTGAGCCATCAACAGCAAAACACAGTGAGCTAGCTATAAATATAATCACTGTATATATGTTCAATCTAAGATTCCTGATGATGAGAAGAGGTGTCCTACACTCCTACTGAATTATGGATTCATGGTAGATAACGTTGTGTTGTACTTACACATGCTTCTACTTCAGATGCAGTATCATTCTTGCCATCCTATGTATTTTCTCATATCTTTTCTGATTAATGATAATCACATTAGCCTATCTCTATGTGGCCACCATCACTTCCATGCTATCTCCTCATCTGTAGAATTAGATTTGGAGTATAGAGTAAACCATGAGTCTTGTCATCAGGTTTAAAAGAATTATATCTTATCCATCTCATAGTGCTGTGGCAGATGCTGGGACTGGGGGCTTGTGTTTAATGTTTACTATCATAACTAGAGCATTTTTTTGTCGTGTTTCTAGTCACTTTCTGTGGCTTGCCTATTGTTTCACATTTGCTTTTACCTTTTCTGGATTGCAATGGGATGCCTTAGATTTCAAAGTTGCTGTTATTTTGGAACGGGTGTTGTTATGTGCTTGATAACCTATCTTGTGTGCTTCATCATGATGAATTTTCTCTTACAGGGTGTTTTGGTTTTTCTTGCTGCTAAGTTTGAACTTATTAAAGATACTACAGAAGCTGCAGAATTTCAAAATTTTATAATCTGTGTGGAGATGCTTATTGCGGCCATTGGGCATCTATATGCCTTCCCTTACCAAGAGTATTCTGGTGCAAATATCGGCACAAATCACGGCTTTACTGCAAGCCTTGCCCATGCTTTGAAATTGAATGACTTTTACCATGATACAGTACACCAGGTAAGATCAAAGCTTGAGGGCTTCATTCAAATGGAATTCATGCTTCGTACTAAAAGTATTCTCACAATCTGCATCTGGAATTTTTGCGCAGTTTGCACCTACCTACCATGATTATGTGCTCTACAATCCTAGTGAGAGCGAAGATGGAGCAAGAAAGTACAGGGCACGGACATTTGTCCCAACTGGTCTTGAAATGGACACAGTTAGAAGAAACAAAAACATGTATGGGAACAAGCTGGAAGATGTGCAATTATCCAGTGTATCATCGTCGGGGAGTAGAACTCCTGAAAATTCAGATGCTGCACCAGATACTCTAAAATTGGAGGCTGTAAACTCTTCGTTGCTCATGGATACATCGAATGCTGACTCTGTGCCCTATGATCTTTCACTTGTTGACATAGACATGTCTAGTTACCCAGCAGAGGTTCCAGCAGCTAATGAATCCGAGACAAGGTGACGGATGCGGTCTGTAGAGCATCTGAATGCCGTGTATGTTCCTTTTTTCCCCCTAAAAAAGTGAAAAGAAAGTAGGTCTCTGTGTCACTAGAATCTGCTGGCATTATGATATGTACATATAGTTGTTGTAGAGACATGTTTTGACATTTCGTATAGGAGGTTACATTGTTGGTTGAATGTCTTGATTGTTTCGGAACTAATATTTCTTGCTTTTGTTTGATGAATATTCTTACTGCCCTTTACTTTCTAAAACGATTGAGCAGTGATCACGCATCTCATTTGGTTATATTTTTGGATAAATGATCGATTTCGTCTCTTTAACGCAAATGCTAATCTCTAAAAGTAATCTCACACACAAAATAAACCAGCACTTGATAATTGGGTTTAAATATCCTGACAAATTGTTATTGGGTGTAATTGCCCTAGAGTAAACTTCTGCCATATTCCATCTTTTTAAATAAACGTGACAAACTAAACATAATTGGGTAATCTTTTATACTTCTTTGATTCTTTTAAGTTTCTACTTTGGGCCCAGCTTATAGTGATAGTGGCATAACTAAAGTGATACCATGTCTTTGCAAGTTGAGATGTGATTTATATTTTTATTTAATTTATTATGTAGATAAAAAGCTTTTTGGGGATGATTTAGTAGTTGCGTGGGTAATACTGTGGTTGAAGGTCCAAAGTTTAAATCTCACCAACACTAAAATTGGAGTAGGAATAAGAATTAGTACAAAGTTTTAATCTATCTTTTTGTGTGGTTTTCAGGAATTTACAAAGTTTTAATCTATCTTTGTGTGTGCTTCTAGGTTATGCTATATTGGCAAATTGCAAATAAATCATAAAAGATGATCAAATTTTGGTCCGTTCTACACTTTTCAAAATCTGAAAATTAAATTACGAAATTTAAAGTTTGCAATTATTCCATTGGTCTATTTCCCGGCAAAATAAGAGATGATGCGACAATCGATCTTGAATACATGGACAAAACAACGTTTGACAAAACGACAACATTTGATTTAGTGTGCAATCATATGATTCACGTATTCAAGACCGACTTCACATCCCCTCTTATTTTGCTGGAAAATAAACAAGTTGAATAATTGCCAAAAATTTCTATCTTTTGTTATTTAATTGTCAGATTTTGTAAAGAGTATGATGAGCCAAAATTCGACATCTTTTTTGATTTATTTGACAATTTATCCTTATTCAACTAGGGTTAAATACAAAGTCTTGTTTGCATGTGCACCAAGAAGAAAAACTGAAAAAGGATCAAATCAGATAATGTCAATATCATAAGAGGCCATTAATTTTCAAAAGTAAACGCCTCGTGATTAGAAACTAAAGCCAATGATCCACCAACTGAAAATGATATCTCGTGAATACTACTCAACCAAGTTTAGATCAAGAAATACCAAACAGATCAACAACTCTAGTAACAGATTTAAAGTTACTAAATCAAAAAAAAATTATATACAGATTAAATAAAAACATAGTGATGAAATTAATATCTAGGGATTCCACCAAGACCACCCTTTGAAGCAAATCCATTCATGAATATAACATATGAATCCTTAAACCTCCGTTTTGAACCAAAAGCCTTCCCAATTTTGACAACCGAATCACTCTTTCTCACCTTGCTCGACTCCGTTCGAAGCTTAATCATCGTGCCATTCCCCTCTCGACTCGTCTCCTCTTCCTCCTCGATCCTCTCCAGCTTCATCTTCACTATCTCCTCGATGTCCATCCTCGACTCCGTCCTCATTAGATTCTTCCTTGATCGGCAAGGCATCGGCCACCGCATGCTGGCTAGCTCGGCTCGAAAAAAGCTCGTTAATTCGATTTTATTATAATTTGTAAAATTGTTGAGGTATGTTTTGTGGATGGGGCTTATTTATAGTTAGTCTACTCCTTATGCTTATGTGTATTAGTTGGAAAAGGTAGCTCAAAGTGTGTGATAAGGCAATAGACTAATTCTAACTTTATTATTTTTTGCTCTTTACAACTTGACTTGATCATTGCAAACTCTTTCTCTCGTTTAATAATTCAAAGATTTGTCATCCAACAACAGATCAACTAAATAATACAACTGACATCATGATGTTGGATTAGATAGAAATTTGCTTTAACCATTTCAATTTGGCTTGCTGCAACTTTTATGATTCCTTCTAAACTAGCTTTATTTTATTTGTTAATTAATGATGAAAATGCACTCTCAACTAATAAAGATTCGGATACGTGATGCATCCATCCAGATTAAATTGTAATTATAGTTCAATAAATCTTAATTAAGATTAATAAACTCTAATTTATGTTCAAAAATAATTAATCCTAATTAAATTACTCAATTACATTAATTGGAATCAATTAATATTTGTCTATTATTTAATTAATATTTTTGTATAATTGCGCACGGTTGGGAGAGCTGCATGCAATTTCTTCGGAATAAGAATTAAAAAATCATAAGAATCGGCACACTTGCTAAATGGGCTTGGGTGTTTGGGCTCAGAATGGGCCTAGGCTAATAGTTGGGCTATTCGCTAAGCCCGACTTGGATATGTATTGTACAAATGGGGTATGCCGTGACAGTATTTAATTATGCATTGCAATATTGTAGTACATCATAATATGATTAATATCCATTGCAATTTAAGTAACATTTCATAATATATAAGGAAAATTTCCATCTTCTAATTATGTTGAGATATTTTCATGCCAGAATATAATGTAAAAAACTTTTATTATAAACGAACGTGTTGCCATATCTAGCAGTATTACTAGTTTAGGTACATTTATTAGATAATATTATGATTAAACAAACATTTGATTGAAATCTCGCTCCATCAAATTTAATTAATCTCATATTTATGTTTGACAATAATGCCCCCACAATGCAGATCAATATATAGTACTATCAAAACACGTAAAATGCAATCTAGTCCGTTCATATCTTAATTCAATAGATACGATTATTTTTTATCTTATATGTCTATATATATGAAAATTAGATTTATTTTTGTGGAAAAAGAATACTCCCTCCGTCCCATTAAATATGTAACATTTGCTTTTCGGTACGGGATTTTATGTAGTATTGTTTTGTGAGTTAATGAAGAGAGAGTAAAGTAAGAGAGAAGAAAAAGTAGAGAGAGTATTGTGTCCATTTTTAGAAACGTTTCAAGTTTAATGGGACAGACCAAAAAAGAAAACGTTTCATTTCTAATAGGTTAGATGGAGTATTAAGTAACAAACACTTACTCGTAAAATCAAAATAGACATATAATAAGTGAACAAGAAATGGACGGAGAAATATATATATTTTTTGTTGCATTCAACTATCAAAGAAATATAGTTCATGAAAATGTGAACCTGTGCCAATATTCTATTATTGAGGAAAGCTCCTCCTAGTTGCATTTGGAGACCGGAGTCATTAGTCAATTTACGATAATAGTAGTAATTATTATTCACAGGCGTACTTGCATCTGAAAATTACATTGACATTAACAATAATTACATTCGGAGTCATAAGTCAATTGATTTGCGATAAACAAAGAAAGGCAAACACCGTAAAACAACCACACAACCCGATTAACAATAAACAATAATCAATAATTAAGATAATTAATCAATAAAGATGGCGGTTAGCGTTAGGCATGCTAACTTATTCGTTGCAATGCTTGAAAAGGAAAGAGCAATATCTCCCAAATAATTATTGTTGAATAAATTGGTGGACCTTCATTTGGGCTGGTTTTTTCCTTGGCCCAGACAATGCTGTGTTGGGCTTGGCCCAAAACTAATTCTCACTCTCCAGATGCAGCCACGTGTTCTCTCACCCGGATCAAGGCTTTCAGCCGTTGGATTGTGGTGTGTGCTTGTTATGTGAGAGGTGAGTCCATTCACTTCTATTCATTCTTTGATATTCACTCTCTCTCCTTCTCGAAGCTCTCCGAAACTCTCTCTGTCTCTCTCTCTTCTGCTCTCTTCTCCGACGGTTCTCCGGCGGTTTCTGTGAGTTCTCTCTCGGTTGAAAGGGCTGTAGACCTTGCTACAGTAGCAGTAAGGGCAACTACTTCGGTTGCCGGTGTTGGTTGAGAACTAGGGTTTCTGTCTTTGAGGGTTTCGGTGTGAGGTGTTCTCAGACGGTGTAGATCTGGGATGTAGGAGTCTGTTTGAGCTGGAATCTGGAGGGTGAGGTTAATCACCGGTTGATTCTGCTGTGCTCCTTTTGGATATGTGTTCTTGAGAATAGACTTGTGCTATCGGCGAGTGTCTGAGCCAAAGCAATTTTTCTTCTGTGTTTTCTTTCATTGCATCTTGTGTTCATACGTGTAACGGCTTCAGATCTGAAAGGATCTGATCTTTGTAGTACTAATTCGTTTGTCAAGTGTGCAAGGTTGAAGAAGCTGGAGTTTGGAGTGAACTGTAATCTTGTGTAATAGATAGGTCTATTCTGTATTCAAGATTATTTGTTACTTTGATTGTAATATCAGTCACATGGTTGGAGTTTGACTGAGCTCCCTAATGAAGATCAAAGAGGTCTTGGTAAATAGTGAATCCAATCTAAGTCTGATCCCTACAGTGGTATCAGAGCCACGGGGGGACTAGATTGGCACGCCAAGTCGCGTAAGGAGGTGGGCAAGTGGAATCCTCCTTCGAGTGGGGATTCACTCTGGTAAATTGGCTTTGACCCGCTTGTTTTACTGTTTTCTGTTGTAGTGCCACTTTAGGCTTGGGTTATTGCTGCTGGTAGATAGTTCTTGGCAAGAACTTAGGGCTTTTATGCTTTCTTGTGTTTTGTTGTTGCTTCTGCTGTTGCTCTGTGCTGCTTTGTGCATCTGACCTCACCTCACTTGGCCACCAAGCACTGATACTGCCAAAGTGACCCCCTGCGCCCTCCAAGAGTGAGTGATTGCGAGCTGGGATAGCCTTTGCCAGTGTGCTCGTGACAGTCAGGGAATTGAGGTTGTTTGTCTGTGAGAAAGTGTGTTCTGTGTGTTTCTTGCTCCATGTCGGTGTGCTCTAAGGTCTGTAAGGCTCTCTGTGTTTGTCTTGCTGTCTGTGCTTGTGTTAAGATTCTTGCAAAAATGACTCAGCCTGTGGGTTTGGTCCCTTTCAATGGAAAAAATGATTTTATGATCTGGAAACAGAAATTGAAATGTGTTTTGATTCAACAAAAAGTGTTTAAGGTTGTGGATGGTTCTTTACCTGATGATACTGCTCAAGATAAAGTTGATGAGATGAATGAGTTGGCTAGAGCCACTATTGTGTTAAATCTGTCTGATTCTGTGATTAGGAAAGTTGATCATATTGAATCTGCCTCTGAAATGTGGAAAAAACTTGATTCTCTGTATACAGAGACTTCTATGTCCTCTAGAATGTATCTGCTTGAAAAACTGTTCAAATTTAAGCTTGATTTAACTAAAGACATTGAGGACAACATTGATAGATTTCAGAAGCTTGTGCAAGATATTAAGAGATCTGGTGATAAAACTATAGATGAATACACAAGTATAGCTCTAATGAATGCCATACCTGATTCCTATAGTGATGTTAAATCTGCCATTAAATATGGCAGAGACACTGCCCCTCTGGACCTAATTATTAGCTCCCTAAAGTCTAAAGAACTTGAACTAAGGGAAAGGGCAGCTGATAAGAGTGTTTTTAATAGGGCCCTTAATGTGAGAGGTAGATCTCAAACAAGAGGGGGTAAGGACTCTTATAATGCTTCAGGAACCAGCTCTAATTTCAAGAAAAAGAATAGATCTAGGTCTAATAGCAGGGATCCTAAATCTTTCAGGAAGTGCTATAATTGTGGGGAGGTCGGGCACTATAAAAAGGAATGCACTAAGCCCAAGAAGAAGAAAAACCCCAATAATGACACTCAGCTGGAAAATCTTGTCAATGTGGCTAAATATGAAGCTGGAAATGAATGTGTGTTCATGGTGCATGATTTGCTGCTTACTAATGCTTCCCCTACATGTCCTTTCAATTCAAATGATTGGCTCTGTGATTCAGGATGTACATATCATGTCAGCCCTTTTAAAGAAGTTTTCTCTGAACTAAAGCCTGTTACTAACACCTATGTGTCTATGGCTGATGATAAAAAGTGTGAAATACATGGTATAGGCACTGTCTGCTTAAAATTTGATAATGGCTTTGTGCTCAGTTTGAAAAATGTCAGATATGTACCTGATTTATGCTATAATTTGATGTCCTGCACTGCTTTAGAGGCTGCTGGTATTGGGGGAAAGTGGGGGGATGGATGCATGAAAATTTACAAAGGATCCATGTGTCTCTTCAAGGCTAGGAAGAAATGTGGCTTGTATGTTTGTAGTGCTGTGCCTCTGTCATGTGCAAATGCTTATGCTAATGTTGTTAAAAGTGATAAAACTATGTTGTGGCATGAGAGATTAGGACACATGAGTGAAAAAGGCTTAAATATACTGAAAAAACATGCTATGCTGACTGATTCTGATGTGCAAGGCAGCCTGCCTTTTTGTGATACCTGTGTGCTGGGTAAACAGCACAGGGTTTCTTTTCCCTCTCCTGTGCCTGTCAATATGAGCAAATGTGTTCTTGAGTACTTGCATATGGATGTGTGGGGCCCTGCCTCAGTATCTTCTCACTCTGGTGCTGTTTATTTTCTATCTATAATTGATGATTACTCTAGGAAGGTTTGGTGCTTTCTCATGAAACACAAATATGAAGTCTTTGAGAGATTTAAAACCTGGAAATTATTGATAGAAGCTCAGACAAGTAAGAAGATAAAAGCTATCAGAACTGATAATGGCCTTGAATTCTGTAACAAACATATTGATGACTTATGTGCTGCTAATGGTATTAAGAGACATAAGACTGTCCCTTACACACCTCAACAAAATGGGGTGGCTGAGAGGATGAATAGGACTTTACTTGAAAAAGTGAGGTGTATGCTTGCAAAATCTGGTTTGTCAAAAAGATTCTGGGGTGAAGCTCTATTAACTGCTGCTTATCTGATCAATCTGTCTCCTTCTGTGCCTTTAAATGGTCAGTGTCCTAAGCATGTGTTCACTGGAAAAAATCTGACTCTTTCTCACCTAAGGGTTTTTGGCTGTACTGCTTTTGTGTATACTAAGTCTGATAAGCTTGAGCCTAGGTCTAGGAAAGGTGTTTTTCTTGGATATCCTGAGGGTGTTAAGGGTTACAGAGTTTGGCTGAGAGATGAACCAGGGTTTAAGGTCATTATAAGCAGGGATGTTGTCTTTAATGAGACTGAATTCCCTTGCCCGAGACTGACCTCTGACTCATCTCTACCACCTGAGGACAGTGAACCTCTTATGGAGGAAGAGTCCTCAATCCCACTCACTGATGTGGAGAATCAAGATGATACTCCAAGTGAGGTGGAGCAGCCTTTCTGGCAGACTTATCCAGCTCTTACATCTGATGACACACCCAATGAAGGAGATTTGATTGTTGATGTCCCCCATAATGTGAATGACACTTATGTGCATGCTAGTCCTATTAGGCAAACTTCTCCTGTTCATAATACTACACATAGTCCCTCTAGTGTGCAAGATGCTACTGCTGTAACTGACTTGAGTGATTATGTGCTTGCTAGGGATAGGACTAGGAGACAAAATGTGCCAAAACCTAACAGATTTGTTGGTTTAATTGCTCTTATTAACCTTGCTTTTAATGTACATGAATCTGATGGGGATGAACCCCAGTCTTATAAGCAGGCCACCAAGTCTAAGTTTTGGAATCAGTGGCATAAAGCCATATTAGAAGAGATGCATTCTCTCAAAGTAAACTCTACCTGGATTTTGGTCCTTTTGCCCCCTGGTGCCTCTGTGGTTGATTGCAGATGGTTATACAAGTTAAAAACTGAGGTGGAGGGCCTTAAGTACAAGGCTAGACTAGTTGCAAAAGGGTTTACTCAACAAGAGGGGGTAGACTACACTGAAATTTTTGCTCCTGTGGTTAAATTTACTACTGTCAGATTAATGCTTGCCTTATGTGCTCACTTTAATTGGGAATTGAAGCAAATGGATGTCAAAACTGCTTTCTTGCATGGTGATTTAGATAAGCCTATCTAATGAAGCAGCCTGAAGGTTTTGTTGATCCTAAGTTTCCCAATCATGTTTGCTTGCTAAAAAAGGCCTTGTATGGGCTGAAACAGTCACCAAGGCAGTGGAACATCAAGTTTAATAGTTGCATGCACAACTTAGGTTTTGTAAGAAGTACTTTTGATGCATGCTTGTATGTTAAGAACCTTGAAACTCCTGTGCCTGTTTTCTTACTATTATATGTTGATGACATGCTCATTATGGGTCCCTGTTTGAAGACCATCAAGTCTGTACAGTCTGCTCTAAGTGAAAATTTTGATATGAAGGATCTTGGTGATGCTCAAAAAATCTTAGGGATAAATATTTTCAGAGATAGAAAGAGTTTTACCCTTGTGTTGCATCAAGAACCTTATGTGAACAAAGTACTTAGAAAATTTAACATGATTGATGCAAAATCTACTTCAGTTCCCTTGGCTGCCCATTTTGTGTTGAGTAAAGATCAATGCCCTCAAACTAAGTCTGATATAGATGCTATGAAGAAGGTTCCTTATGCAAATACTATTGGTTCTGTGATGTATTTGATGGTAAGCACTAGGCCTGATATTGCCTATGCAGTTTCATGCCTTAGTAGATATATGTCAAATCCTGGATCTGTGCATTGGGAGGCCTTGAAATGGCTCCTTAGATATCTTAAGCATACTGCTAAGTATGAGTTGTGTTACTCTAAATGTGATGAAGGTGTTAACTTAACTGGCTTTGTGGACTCTAACTATGCTAATGACAGGGATAAGAGGAAGTCAACTACCTCCTATGTGTTTACTGTCTGCAGGTCTTGTGTTAGTTGGAAGTCCCAATTACAGCATATAGTGGCCTTATCCACTACTGAGTCAGAATATATTGCTATTATAGAGGCAATGAAAGAGGCAATCTGGTTGAAGGGAGTACTCTCTGAACTCAAGTTTGTGAAGTTATCTCCTACTGTGTTTTCTGATTCTCAGTCTGCAGTTCAGTTATGCAAGAACCCTGTTTTCCATGACAGAACAAAACACATTGATGTTAGGTTTCATTACATTAGGGACATTGTAGAAAAAGGTGAAGTGTTTCTTCAAAAGGTGCACACTGACAAAAATCCTGCTGATATGGGCACCAAAAGCTTACCTGTTGAAAAACTTATTTTCTGCATAAGGTTTTTGCATTTTGATTTAGGTTAGTTTGCATGTCCCGGGGAAAAAGTCTTCAGTCATCTTACTTGCCTTGGTACAGCTGGTATATGACCTGAGGCAGGAAGTCCTCCTAGACTAATGGGTCTATCCCTCTGGTGTCTGGAGGCAGTGTGGTGGTTCTCCTGAGTGCCAGTGAACTATTTTTGTTCTTTAAGGCTAAGGGGGAATTACCTTGCAGGCTGTGATGATTGTTTCACTTTAGCTTATAGCACAAGTTGGTTTCTCAGAATGAAGTCCAAGGTGGAGTATGTTGAATAAATTGGTGGACCTTCATTTGGGCTGGTTTTTTCCTTGGCCCAGACAATGCTGTGTTGGGCTTGGCCCAAAACTAATTCTCACTCTCCAGATGCAGCCACATGTTCTCTCACCCGGATCAAGGCTTTCAGCCGTTGGATTGTGGTGTGTGCTTGTTATGTGAGAGGTGAGTCCATTCACTTCTATTCATTCTTTGATATTCACTCTCTCTCCTTCTCGAAGCTCTCCGAAACTCTCTGTCTCTCTCTCTTCTGCTCTCTTCTCCGACGGTTCTCCGGCGGTTTCTGTGAGTTCTCTCTCGGTTGAAAGGGCTGTAGACCTTGCTACAGTAGCAGTAAGGGCAACTACTTCGGTTGCCGGTGTTGGTTGAGAACTAGGGTTTCTGTCTTTGAGGGTTTCGGTGTGAGGTGTTCTCAGACGGTGTAGATCTGGGGTGTAGGAGTCTGTTTGAGCTGGAATCTGGAGGGTGAGGTTAATCACCGGTTGATTCTGCTGTGCTCCTTTTGGATCTGTGTTCTTGAGAATAGACTTGTGCTATCGGCGAGTGTCTGAGCCAAAGCAGTTTTTCTTCTGTGTTTTCTTTCATTGCATCTTGTGTTCATACGTGTAACGGCTTCAGATCTGAAAGGATCTGATCTTTGTAGTACTAATTCGTTTGTCAAGTGTGCAGGGTTGAAGAAGCTGGAGTTTGGAGTGAACTGTAATCTTGTGTAATAGATAGGTCTATTCTGTATTCAAGATTATTTGTTACTTTGATTGTAATATCAGTCACATGGTTGGAGTTTGACTGAGCTCCTAATGAAGATCAAAGATGTCTTGGTAAATAGTGAATCCAATCTAAGTCTGATCCCTACAATTATGATCCACATTCTAAAAAAATCTAACACTCCAATTAATTACAAAAGTAAAATCATGAGAAAGCGCAAACACAACCTAGCTATGAATTTGAATGCTCATAATTGCAAAGATCAAAACTTATATTTTTAATTTATTTTTTTATGATAACACGTGGCAGAATATGATGTGCAAATCTATACTACTAAAAGGGAGACTTGGATGTAAAGTCAATATTTCCATTTTTGGCGGGAAACTGTGAAGCTATTTTTTTAACCATTTGATCATTTTGAATAGTAATCATTGGACAGAAAAGCGGCTGCTACTATTGAGCAAAAGTAGCTTCTCAAATAAACTTTAAAATCAAATGGATTGCTGCAAGACTTCTCAAACAAGCTTTAAAATACTTATAAATAAGTGTATAATTAATTGAGACTATGTTTATGATTTCATTTGAACTAATGTACACTAATTTTATGATTGCAGTGCTTATCTCATGGAGGCGAATCTGCCCGAAATCCGGCGACCACCACTCCAGAAACTTTCCAGCGACGCCGGCGTGGCGGCTGGACGGCAACAACGGTGAGGAAGGGAAGCGGGTAAGCGGGTGAGACGGCGGCTGGACGGCAACAACTAGAGAGATGCCGGAGACGAAAATCAGGCAGATGGTAAGAAAATCCGGCGAGGAAAGGCAGTGGAGCAGTGAGGAAGGAGGAGCGACGGCGCAAGGCGGAAGTAGCGGCGGCGAGGCAGGGTGGTGGGCGTGAGGTAGTGGCGTGGAAAGGATAATTCCGCCGATTGAGAGAGAGGGTGAGGCGCCGAGTGAGGGAGAGGGAGACGGCTTTTTGTCACGTAGGGTTTTTAGGGAGTATTACTATATTAGTTTAAGAATATTGTATGTGTATATTATTTGGGCCTTTAATTTATTGGATTATGTAATTTGAAAGTAGTATTTACACTAGAGTAGTAGTACTACTTATTTTCCTATGTAGGAGTATATAATTTGGACCTTTAATTTGTTGGATTCTATAGTTTGAAAAAATTTACTATATTTTGAGAAGAGTTCTAAATTGGGGGTTAGGATTAAAAAATTATGTCTTAAAAATTAGGATTTAATTTGACTATTATTTATTGGATTTTATATAATAGTAGTATGTAATTTTTAAAATAGATTCTTTTCTAATTAAGTAATTAAATTTATATATTTATTTTCCTTCAATTTATGTTAGAATTGGAATTGTGCTAGAGAGTTTAATTTGCCTTCTATTTTAATTAAAATTAAAATATTATTCATTATTACAATGCTAAAAGGGCCCGTTGGATGGAAATTCAATATTGCAATGTTTAATATTCCATATATATTTTTCAAATTAATTTTATAATTAAGCTATTAAATTTATATATTAATTTACCTCTTATTTGGATTAAAATTGCAATTGTACTAGAGAATTTAGTTTGCCTTCTATTTAGGTTAAAATTGAAATTTAACCATTTATTGTAATACTTTTTCTTAGCATTAATTCACAACCTAATCAACAATTCAAATATGTAATCTTTATAATTTTTATCCTTTATTTACTTAATTAAAAATTTAATATATTTTTATTAGTCTCTAATTTAATACTCCACCCGTCCCTTCCTAAGTGAGACGTATTTCTTTTTGGTACGTCCCAATCTAAGTGAGACGTTTCCTTTTTTGGCAACAATCAATTCACTCTCCTCTCCTACTTTATCATATTTTCTCTCCTACTTTATCTTCTCTCTACTTTATTCTCTCTTTCTCTTTCTTACTTTGTCCTCTCTCTTTCTCTCTCTTACTTTTCTCTCTCTCTTACTTTACTATTAATAATTTAATTCATTGAACACCACTACCTAAATTCTTGTGCCAAAATAGAAACGTCTCGCTTAGGCCGAGGCTGAATGAGTATATTTTAACTAGTTTCCAATTAATTAAATAATACTACTAAGTTTATTAAAATAAATTCCGGAATTAGATGAAAATATAAATATTTAAAGTTAAATCTAACTTATAAAGTTTGTATAACTTCTTACTTCCTCTGTCCCATAGAAATATGCCATATTTCCTTTTTCGTTCGTCCATACAAATAGTCCATATCCATTTATGGTAACACTTTTCTCTTTCTCTTTTACTTTATCATTTATGGTCCCACCATCCACTACTTTACCAAATTACACATTAAAATCGGTGTCAACCCTAAATGACCTATTTCTATGGGACGGAGGGAGTATAATATAAGTCGTAGTATAAATTATCGCATTCATAATAATATAAAGTGGCAGTTGGGTGAAATACCACAAATACCATTTTTAACGGGAAAAGTTACGAAAGTTGTTCCTTTTAATGATTGTTAATAAACAGATGCATGCTAGACAATTTACGACAAAACATAAAATATTGTAAAAGCCTTTTACTGGATTTTAAAAGATGCAGTTTGGATGTCTAATTCTATCGGCACATTCTCATAATAAAAAGTTTATTCTTTACATATTCAAAGTCCATCATTAATTTTAGTTATCACTTGCTTTACTCTTTTTATCTCTCCTAATTTATTCATCTATCATATGTATTTTATTTTCATTTAATTCATTTAACACAATTTCTTAAAACTCTTCGTAATGATAATGTTTCTTATTTTTATTAATATGTATTGATAGTGTTGTAACATGTCATTGATTTTATTATTTTTATTTCATTTAAGTAGTAGTAAATTCTTCATTTAGATAAGATACGTATATTTCTATGTTTTAAATACTCACTTTACTTTAAAATTCTTTTACTTTAAAATTCTTATATTTTATATATTTATTATTTGCAACTTATGTCCGATGCATATCAGGTGTTAATAATAAGTCTCTTCAAATGATACGAACTCTTTTTGGAAGAAAACCAACTTGTATCGAAGCAGTATCTGTAAAATCCAATTCGGCAATTCGACGCCATACAATTCCTTTGTGAAACACGACGACTCGTTTTCTCTCTCTAAGCTTCCTTCTTCCCTCACTTGTTTTTGTTTTTATTTTTTATGATCACAATTCAACTGAAAATTTCTTGATTATTACACGCCATTGTCAATTTTGGTACGTATCGGAAGAATTGAATTCCTTGACTCGCACAGAATCATATGCTGCCACCACATGTTGTCGCCACGTCGTTGTCGTGATTCTCTTGATCAGCGAAGCAATTTTGATGTCTGATATAGATCGGGCGGAGGCTGATGAGGGCGGAGGAATCAACGGCGGCAATGAAGAGGATAGAGAGTGGAAGTGCAAGAGGTGTGGGAGTAAGGGGAAAAGGCCGCCCTTCTTTCGGTTGAGGAAGAGCAAGAAACTGCTTCAGCAGAAGCAGAGTGGCGTTTATGTGAATTCACGGAGTTGGGGAAGAAGCGGTGGGTGGTGTTGCTTGTGCCTGCGGCAGCCCAAGACTCTCGATTCTTCCGGTGAGTCGCCGTCCAGTGATCCTAATAGTTCCGAGTTTTGTTTTGATGAGTTGAGAGCTCTTATTGAGAAAAATGATTTTTATTCCAAAGACTGCAATCCGCATTTCGATGCCTGATCATATTGGAAGCCCCCAATTGTCCAAATTCCTTGTTTTAGCTTAGCTGTGTGTGATATTTTCTTCATCATTGCCGCCCTGTTTTTGTTATCAATTATTTCTTCACTCAATATGATTCGATTCCTGATCGATTGTGTACATTGTTGGTGTGATGTCTTTGGATTAATTCGACTATTTTATATGATGTGTACTGGAGTCTTTGTTATGATTTGCTCGTGTTTCAGTTACATTGAGTAGAAAGAAGCAAAAGACACCTGGAGTGATGCTGTTGAGTTCTTTAATCAAATTTTGAAGGGATTGATTGATTCTATCCTTATTCTATGATTGAATTATGCATGTTTAAACGCATTGTGGTCTTTAATCTTGAGTAGTATTAGTGTTAATTTAGATAGATAAAACTGGTATAGGCTAATCAATTGTTTACTAAGATGGGTTGGAACTTTGCGTTATGCCAAGGCCTTTGATAATTTCTATCATTCAAGTTAAAGTACTGGATTAAGTATCTTATCAATGATGTAAAGTAAATGGACCATTTATACATTATGTACAGTGCATAAGAAGTGTGCAATCTTTTGTCTTTTATGAGTTTTTCATTGCCTCTGTCTGGCCTTGGGAATCCCTACTAAAACTAAAGAATGGTATGGCTTATTTTTTGATGCTCATACATCATGTGGAGTATGTAGTATGTACATTTTCCTATTCCATATGATCATAGCAAGCTAATGGAAGACTAATTCCAAAGGTTTTGATTCTGATTTGTAAGTCAGGTGCACATGATTCAGACGTGATAGAAGACTACAACCAGGTTTGGAACTTTTTGGTATATCAGCTTAGTTTTCCTTTTATGTTGTAGTGATTTATGGTTTTTCAATGGCATGATGGTGGATAGGTAGCTTCAAAATGAGAGTCGGACTTGGTCTTGATTCCCTGTCAATTTTCTTCTACATCTAAATGTTTGCAGTACTTGATGTAATTGTAATAATTGATAAACAGTGATGCTGTTGAAACTATCAGATGAGTGCAACAGGTGTATGTCATATAGTTAAGAAGGTGAAGTGGGGCTGTAATAAGAAGAATGATTAGTAACAGAATTTTTGTTTTATCTTTTAGCTATATTTCTTAGACTAATGTGGTTTACTATGGTTATCTCCTTTTGCCATCTTGTTTAGCCAGCTGCTTTGAACTTTTGCCTCTTGGGTGGGCTGCTTGGTTTGCTTATATAGAATTACAGATGAAAGAATACTCTGCATCTGACGTGATAAAATTATAAATCTGCTGCTTTGGCTGCCAAGGGAAACAGGTTCTGAAAATGTGGATTTCTATTGTAACTTTTATAAGGATAGTATTATCCCTGTTTTTTGTTGCTTTAGAATATGCAAAAGGAAACAATCTTAACCCTTGTTTACATTAAGATCTTTTAATATGGCGGATTTGTGATATATTGGATAGAAGGTGGGGCATGATAAAATTGATAAAAACTTACTGTACATAAATTTGGATGATATGAATAAACCATATCCCATACATATGTTGCTTTATATTTCTCAAATCCAAAACAATCAAGGGGTTATCCACCCATTTGAATTGATAAAAGTAAGCATTGGACAAAGTTGGTTAGTTTTTAGTAATTCACACTTATCCACCAAAATAAACCAAGCCTTAGAAGATAGTACAATAGGAATGATAAAAAATGCCCAAGGATTACATGCTAGGTATGTAGTCATAAGAAAATTTTATTTTCTGTTTTGGATATTGTGCCTGTATCTAGGATTGGCTTTAAAATCCAGGGATAACTTGTATTTGTAATTGTGCATTTTTGTAAATGTTGTGTATCTTACACTTTAAGGGACAGCAAAAGGAGGAATGAAAAAGAAGGGAAAAACTCATGAATTCTTGTTATAGCCGCTAAATTATTCTCTACCGCAGCTATTTATCTGAGGCAGTTTCCTGACAGATTATGCCTATGGGTCTAATTTAATAAAGTGTTGGTATTGGTTCATAGTGCTTTCTTTAGCTCAGTTGACAATAATCATATAGGCACCTTTTTCCTTTTAATGATACAGGCTTTAAGGTTTTTTTTGGGAGCTTCAGTGAGAACTACATCAACTTTCACCTTTTTTTTTTCTAGTACTACTATTTGTTTTACTTTGAAATGTAACAGAAGCAGTACTAGATTATTTTGATAGTAGCGTCTCTTGTTAATATCACATTTCCCTTGCACTTTCATGTCTCCTCCAAGCCATATTTTATTTGTTATTACCACACCTGGATCTGTCATTACTATCAGGCTTGTTATGAACCTGAAGTTCCACAGTAGTATGTCAGGTACGAAGGTGTTGCGCCAAGATTTAGTGATGTTGGACGCAAATCATCTGTGTTTGATCATTTCTGTGTGTGGTGATGATCACATTTTATTTGAATCGCCTTGTCTTTGATGGCAAACTTAGGTTACTGTAAAGATTTTAAGATACCGAAAGGTGAAGTTCAGTTTTCTATGACTGCAGATTTTTCATTTCTACAATTTCTTATCTTACTTCAAACTTCTATGGTTTACCATTTAACACATGATATTGATGAGTATTGTAGCCAACATAGAATGAGCAACCTCGGCTGTGGCTGAAGCACCTACAATTATGTTCAGTGGAGGAGTGCGAGATATAAATAACTGCATCAATTCTCACATTTTTCATCTACATAAATTTATAAAAAAAAATAGAATTTTAAGAATTTTTTGTTTAAAATGGACGAAGATGGGATTAATTGTAATCACAATGATTATAATAGTAGTAATGGGTCAATCCCATTTTCCAATTTAGAGAGAAAATATAGTACTACTAGTATCCAGTGCAAAAGATAGTCGTGGCTCGTGGGTTTGTTTACTTATGGTTTTACGGGAAAACACGATGCATTTATATTTTTCAGTGATTTGTTGGTGAATTTCTTAATTTTTTTATTAAATTCTGATTTTATATAGTAGTCCTCTATATTTTAAATATTTCTATATTTTTGGGCTATTTGGCACTGACGTAGTTTGATGACTCACTTATGTGGCACTATCGAATGTCAATAAAAATAACGTTGCAAACAGCGAAACGTTTTGTTGCCGTAGTATACTACTATGTTAAATAATTATTTTGTTGAATTAAAGTTTATATTAGAAACGAATGAATTGGAAAGGAGAAAAAGTGAGAAGCAAGATGGAAGTGAGTACAACAAATGAAATTATTTAATGTAGTACAATACAACGTCGTTTTGCTGCCTACAATGTGATGTCATTGTGATCGACGTCTGACAATACTACGCAAGTAAGTCAGTATTGAAATCTTGATTGATTGCAAAATCGTAACAAATCAACAGTTTAATAGTCTACAAGTGAATCTCAAAGCTGATACGCAAAAGAAGAATTTTATGACCAAGTCTCTGGTATAGGATAATTTTTCGATATCAATATGGCAGATTCATATCGTGGTTGGAGTTAGCAAAGTGTAGGGACCTATGCAATATTCCCTCTTCAGCTAATGAAACAGTACTAATCAACTTTGTCTTCTTACTTACACAACGAGTTTTTTGCTTGAGCTATAACCATCAATGGCTGTATTATTGCTAGCAAACACAAAAAGGTCAATGACAAAATGACAGCCGAAAGAGCTCTACAACAACAAACCAAGAACACAACATACCCAACTCAATCACATGTTTTTTAAAAAGTAGAAGAAATTGAGTTTTGGAACCTAAAACCAGGAACATGGTCTATGAGTCTATGACCCACTCGACTTCACGTTCAATCAGCTAAATTTTTATGTCACCTTAAACATACATAACTATATAAACCACAATTAATTCAATTTTATAGGCTGTCTTTCTCTAGTTTAGCATTAACATGTAGTAATACTTATAAACATAATCTTGCCAGTTATAGCCAAAATAGTAAAAATTTGACCACAATTCTGAAATAAGCAAGTACGTTGTGACGTATATATTGACTTGGAAGCCACGTTGGATGGCATTATTTACCATGCAACAAGATAGGAAAAAAGATGATGAGGAATGGAATGGGATCCAAAGTTTGAAGTTATAATTGAGTCAAAACAAAAATGTTATGGGCAAAGGGTAATTGTGGGCCCCATTCAATCTGTGGTAAAATATTTTGGATTTATATTATTATACATACAATTTTATGATCAAAATTATAAACTCAATAAAAATACAAGTATAGGTGTGACAACCACGCGGCTTCCATGTGACGTCCATAACATTTTGGACTTAGTTGAGGCATGGACACATATAAGTATAACCTTTTTCACTCTCTTATCCCTTCTAAATATTTAATGCCATTAATTCACCACACCACATTTCTATAGAGAAAGTAAAATATAATGTCACAAGCTGATAAATAATTATTTCCTACATTGACTCAATTAATAATTGCCTTCTAACCTTTTCCTGATCCATACCTTAGTCAAATATCCGGCTTATTATTTTCAAAAGAAATCTACCTAAACTCTAGACTTCATTTCAGAAATTTTATTTACGCATCTATTATAATGTTACCAATCAATTCAGACTTTGAACTTTCAAAGTTAAGCACGATCCGACACGTTTTAAAGTTAGAATTCATGGTGCTTATTAGATTTAATTTTGACCTTATCAGTTAGTTAGGTCGAAGCATTTAAACAAATTATTACTCATTAAAACAAATCCTTATATTTATAACTTATCCACTGCAGATCAGAGGTCCTACCAAACAATCTTCTCAATTTTTTTATTAATTAAATATATTGGAGTCGCTCGCAGCAAACAAATACCCTATCTCCTATTTATTTAATTACTCAAATAATTGAAATCATTTTTGATAACCTAAATACTAAATTTATATTTTGAAATTTATGACTATATATCAACAAATTTAATTCAAATTTTGTAAATGAAAGCTAATGCTAGCAAATTAAAATAATTTTTTTATTTATGATAAATGCAGACAAATATTTGCACGAGGAAGCCGAATGTCTACAATTTCCTTTTTTGGTGGGTTGTCAACATAACAGAAATCATATTTAACCGAAACCATGTGCAATCCAATCCGTATCTCATCAATCACATTAATTTCATCACCTATATGTCTTTTTTTTTGTAATCATGAAAATACATAAAGTAACACTATCCTACAACTTGGAATACCAAATATATTAGGGGGTTCGGTTTGTAAGATTGTATCCGAGATTAAATTTGTAATGTGTTTGGTTCATGAGATTCAACCCCATAACTCAATCTTAGATAGATTAGTTATAACTAACCCCATGTGACTAAACTAATCTCATAACTCAATCCTAAATTGAATCTTGATATTATTTTATCTTAAAAACCGAACCCCACCGGAGTCTACTAGTGGAGTAGTAATTAATAATTACCAGAATGGATTAATATTGCGAAATTAAATAAAGAGTGCACTGATTAGCAGGTGCGGCCCAACTGTCAATGGTTATCTCTCTCATCGAGAAACACACAGGTAATATAAAATTGTATATATATATAGAAAGAGGCATACAAATTCACGTGGTATGGAGTGGGAGGAGTTGGTCTTTTGCTACTGCTTCGACTTTGGTAAATGCGATTCCCGCATCATGAATATAATATACGCAAATATATATTTGTTTATTGCAAATGGTGGGCTCTCTGATTCTGCGCTAGGGGGCATGAATTGAGGGGGTTGGTTTGGTGGGGGGTGGTGGTGGCCCCTATTTTTGGCAGCAGAGAATGGCGGTGAACTGATCAATACTTTGGGAGGAGAGCGGGAAGAGCTAGATATTGGAGCTCATGTTTTACCCCATGATGGAACTTTGATTTGATTGGGCTGAAAGCATAGGGGAATTCGTTTTTTTATCTGTTCGAGTAATTGATTTGCGCCCTTCGCTAATTTATAATTTCATCTTGATTCTCGACTTTTCATCGAGAAGGTCAGTGTTTCTACTTTCTCTCTTATTTGGGTAGAAATAAATTGAGGCTTGTTGCTGCTGAAGTTTCCTAGGTTTTTGGAATTTCAAGTTGTTGTTTGCTTTCTGAATTAGACGGTTAGTTTGTTCTTATGCTCAGCATGCAGGTTGATTGATTTTGTGATATTGAAATCGTTTGTGTTGCAATTTTTCTTTCGATCATTACCAACTTGAGATAGATATATACCGACTTAAAATTAGATGAAGTGATATGCTTATTTCCTAAAGAATCAATTGGTATTCGTTCTAAACTAGAATGAATTTGTGATGTTTTGCTCTGTATAGTATAGTCATTTAGTATAAATTCTTGTTCAATTTCCTTGGACAGTATTGCGGAAGTTGATCTCTTTGAGTTTGGTAAATTAATTTTAATGGCTCTAGGTCATGAATAGACACTGTATCTGTAGTAGTAGGTTGTATGCACTGTTGAAGATTGAGACTAAAGTGAGGGTTTGCTGGAAATAACATAGTAGTAACAAATAGTAAATGGCTGTTATCAGTTGTTTGTCTTGTTGTTTTTACAATTTATTGTTTCCTTTTGCTGTCAGATAATATGTCTGCACAGCGTGGCCAGTCTTCGACAAACTCTGCCCGGTCGAGGCATAGTGCTCGAGTAATTGCACAGACGTCTGTAGATGCAAAGCTCCATGCGGATTTTGAAGAATCAGGCAGTTCGTTTGATTATTCGACCTCTGTGCGTGTTACAAACGTGCAGGAGAGGCCCAGGTCTGATAAGGTTACCACGGCTTACCTTCATCAGATACAGAAGGGGAAGCAGATACAGCCATTTGGGTGTCTGTTGGCCCTTGATGAGAAAACATTCCGAGTGATTGCCTATAGTGAAAATGCTCCTGAAATGCTCACAATGGTGAGTCACGCTGTTCCAAGTGTAGGCGACCACCCAGTTCTTGGCATTGGATCTGATATCAGGAGTGTTTTTACTGCTCCGAGTGCTGCAGCATTGCAGAAGGCTTTAAGTTTTGGTGAGGTTTCGCTTTTAAACCCTATTTTGGTTCACTGCAAGACTTCTGGGAAACCGTTTTATGCCATAATCCATAGAGTCACTGGTAGCTTAATCATTGATTTTGAGCCTGTGAAGCCTCATGAGGTCCCTATGACTGCTGCGGGGGCACTGCAGTCGTATAAGCTGGCAGCCAAAGCTATTACGCGACTGCAGTCTTTGCCTAGTGGGAGCATAGAACGACTCT
Source organism: Salvia splendens (assembly GCF_004379255.2). Classification (NCBI taxonomy): domain Eukaryota; kingdom Viridiplantae; phylum Streptophyta; class Magnoliopsida; order Lamiales; family Lamiaceae; genus Salvia; species Salvia splendens. Next base: position 10,062,801 of record NC_056038.1, read on the forward strand.
GTGATACCATGGCACAGGAAGTCTTTGAACTCACTGGTTATGACAGGGTGATGATCTATAAGTTTCATGAAGATGATCATGGTGAGGTGTTTACGGAGATCAGGAAGCCTGGCCTCGAACCTTATGTGGGCTTACATTATCCTGCTACGGATATACCTCAAGCTGCTCGGTTTCTGTTTATGAAGAACAAGGTCCGGATGATATGTGATTGCCGAGCTAATCATGTGACGGTGGTTCAGGATGCGAACCTCCCCCTTGAACTGACATTGTGTGGCTCGACGCTCAGAGCCCCTCACAGTTGCCATTTGCAATACATGGAGAACATGAATTCAATAGCATCTTTGGTAATGTCGATTGTAGTCAACGAGGGTGATGAAGAGGGCTCTGATTCTACACATCCGGAGAAGAGGAAAAGGCTTTGGGGACTGGTGGTTTGCCATCACACAAGCCCCAGATTCGTCCCCTTCCCTCTCCGATATGCTTGTGAGTTTCTTACTCAAGTTTTTGCAATTCATGTTAACAAGGAGTTGGAGCTTGAAAGTCAGATGCTGGAGAAGAACATTCTAAGAACTCAGACGCTCTTGTGTGATATGTTGTTGCGTGATGCACCGTTGGGCATTGTATCCCAGAGCCCCAACGTAATGGATCTTGTCAAATGTGATGGTGCTGCCCTGATGTACAAGAACAAGAAATATAGGCTGGGGCTGACGCCAAGCGACTTTCAGATTCAGGATATAGTTTCGTGGCTTGATGAGTACCACAGGGACTCGACAGGCTTGAGTACGGACAGCTTGTATGATGCTGCTTTTCCAGGTGCCCTCGCCCTAGGTGATGCAATTTGTGGAATGGCAGCTGTTAAGATAACCGACAAGGACTGGCTTTTCTGGTTTAGATCACACACTGCAGCTGAGATTCGTTGGGGCGGTGCAAAGCACGAACCAGATGACAAGGATGATGGTAGGAAGATGCATCCAAGATCGTCGTTCAAGGCATTCCTTGAAGTTGTCAAGACAAGGAGTCTACCATGGAAGGATTATGAGATGGATGCAATCCACTCTTTGCAGCTTATCCTGAGAAACTCATTCAAGGATGCTGAGAATACGAGTTCATACACCAAGGCTATCCATACACAGCTTAATGACCTTCAAATCGATGGGATACAGGAGCTTGAAGCTGTGACCTCTGAGATGGTCCGACTGATTGAAACTGCCTCAGTGCCTATATTGGCTGTTGATGTAGATGGTATGGTGAATGGTTGGAATACCAAGATCGCAGATTTAACTGGTCTTCCCGTTGACAAAGCAATTGGCCAGCATTTTCTTTCACTCCTTGAAGATTCTTCAGCTGATAGAGTGAGTTCGATGTTGAAACTGGCGCTTGAAGGTATGTCGTAACTATGTTATTGAAGATAGTATCTGTTGCATTTGCATGAGGTCTGTTACAAGATATAGTTCTTACATATTTTATGCTAGCTAAATGGTACGATGTGGCACAATTATAAGTTAAATTATATCTTTATTTAGTAGATAAATGTTATCAGTACTTTGAATAAGTTTAGATGCCAAAGAATTCTCATCTTAAATCAAAATGAGTAAAGCCTACATACTCCGTATAATATGGGTATATCAAACTTGTAAGAACACACACTTTTACCATAGTAAAAGAATTATGAGCTATTTTTCATTTTGTTCAGGTGAAGAAGAGCAAAACGTGCATTTCGAGATCAAAACGCATGGGGAAAGAAGTGAGTCGGGTCCAGTCAGCTTAGTTGTAAATGCTTGTGCTAGCAGGGATGTGAAGGAGAACGTGGTAGGAGTTTGTTTTATTGCTCAGGACATAACAGCCCAGAAGAGTATGATGGACAAGTTCACAAGAATCGAAGGAGAGTACAAAGCTATTGTTCAAAATCCTAACCCATTGATCCCACCTATATTTGGGACAGACGAGTTTGGCTGGTGTTCTGAGTGGAATGCTGCTATGACTAAAGTATCTGGGTGGACTAGGGACGACGTGATTAATAAAATGCTCATGGGTGAGGTATTTGGGATGAATACAGCTTGCTGCCGTCTCAAGAATCAAGAGGCTTATGTGAACCTTGGGATTGTGCTGAACAACGCGGTGACTGGCCAAGATAATGAAAAAATACCATTTGGGTTTTTTTCAAGGAGTGGAAAGTATGTAGAATGCCTATTGTGTGTTAGCAAGAAGCTCGATGCAGAGGGTGCAGTAACTGGAGTGTTCTGTTTCTTACAGCTGGCTAGTCAAGAGCTACAGCAAGCGCTCCATGTTCAACGCCTATCAGAACAAACCGCATTGAAAAGATTAAAAGTTCTGTCTTACATCAGAAAAGAGATCAGGAATCCTCTTTCTGGGATTATATTTTCGAGGAAGATGATGGAAGGGACTAATCTGGATGATGAGCAGAAAAACCTTCTGCGAACTAGTCTTCACTGCCAGCGCCAGATGAACAAAGTTCTGGACGATACAGATCTTGACCATATAATTGAGGGGTACGTTAGCTAATTCATAACCATTAGTGTTTCATCGATTGGATTTGCTTGTTGATATATTTGAAATGTGTCATTTTTGTTGAAGCATCTTTGTTCTTGAAATTCTAGAATGGACGTGTTTTAAAAATGCTGTGCATGTACAAGGCTCAAATTTCATGGCCTTTTGCTGAATGATCGATAACTTTTACCATATTTCATATAGGTAGACCTATAACTAGAGCTGTTACTGATGAATTTTTGTATGACACCTAAAATTTATCTCATTGAAATATATATTGTCACCTGTTCAGGTACTTGGATCTGGAAATGGTGGAGTTTAAGCTGCACGAGGTCTTGATCGCTGCCATTAGTCAAGTGATGATAAAGAGTAATGGGAAGGGTATTACTATAGTTGATGACTTGGCTCCTAACCTCTCTACAGAAACGCTATATGGCGACAGTTTGAGACTTCAGCAGATCCTAGCTGCTTTTCTTCTTATTTCAGTTAGTTACACACCAAACGGAGGTCAACTAGGCATTGCTGCCTCCTTGACTAAAGACTCTATAGGAAAAACCATTCAGCTTGGTCATTTGGAGTTCAGGTACAATTTAAACGTGTCGGTTCTGCTTCCATGCATAGATCTGTGTTACTAGGATCATTCTATTTGAGTTTTGATACATCTGGAATTGGTTAAATGTCTTGAAATGAATTCGTGGTAATATGGTTGTTGGCATGGCAGGATAACACAGAGCGGCGGAGGAGTGCCCCAACAAGTGCTGAACCAGATGTTTGGGGACGACGTGGAAGCATCTGATGAGGGCATCAGCCTCTTTATCAGCAGAAAACTAGTGAAGCTAATGAATGGCGACGTTCAGTATCTGAGGGAGGCCGGAAGATCCACCTTCATAATATCCCTCGAGCTTGCCATTTCTAACAACTCATAAGCTATATATAGCATGATGTTTTCCTATCAAGTGTTGCATTTCAAGCTTCTGTTTTTATGCCCTCTTGGAAAACGTTTATATAAGCTTAAGTTTCGTTGCCAAATCTAACAACTTTTTCTGGTTCTGTGTGAACTTTATTATGATTTGCTTTTTTTTTTTCATTTTGACTTATTAGCTTTTTATCTTATCTTGAAAATGGTTAACATGGATGGATGATAATATAATGAAGGGTTAATTGCAATCTATAAAAGACGAATGATAGTATATAAATGAAGAGAATTTTTGTATATTTATGAGGGTATGTTTGCTGATTAGATGAATCGTGAGGATGCACACCGCATACTTCCTTCACAATTGATCATAATCAATGTAGACTTTAGAGTTAAACTAATTAATGTTGTGGGTGTAACGATTAAGCAAAATTAGGTAAAGCACCTCCGACAAAGATTAGATAATTCACCAACTTTTTGCTTTACCTAATCATCAAATAATCTTTACAAATAATTAAGGTATTTATCTAATATACTACATATTATATGTGTGCTTGCACAAGCTACCATGTCATTTTCTTTTCACAATTTATTTTGCTTTAAAATCAAGTCTTTGATCGTTCTATCCTATACTTATTATGTGTCACTTTCCTGGTAGAATCAAATGCAATATTTGCCATTTAAATACACCGAACTTTAATTTCGTAAATACGTAACCTTGAATTTTACTCCATTAGTTAGCATTCTTTAATCTCTTGAAAGCATTTGTGATGAATCGGCGAATTTCTGATGTTAGTGAATGCAGGAAAAACGCAGATCACGACACAGAGAATTTACGTGGTTCGATTTACTGAGGTAAATCTACGTCCACGGGGAAGAAAAGAGGGCAGAGTTGTATTGCTTGATCTGTTTTCTACAGCTTACAATACAGACTTGCTATTTTGTATTCTATCTCTAGAGATCGAGAGAATGTAACCCTATCTATCTGATCTAGGTTCTATTTATACAAAGGACCAAGATCGTGGCATGCAGCTATTTACTAGGTAGTGGATGTCGTGGAGATCGTGGCGATCTTGCATGGGTCCACTATCCTGCATGAGTTAATGACTGCTTGACACCACTAAATAGATCGTGGGTGTAGTGGAGGTCGTGGAGGTTCTGCATGAGTCCACTATCTCCCAGTTCGGTCGAATACTGAGACCGAACTGCTAAATTATTGCCGAGCAGCTTTTGCCGATCTGAGAGTAGAGCTTGATGCCGACCTGAGAGCAGAGTTTGATTGGTTGGCTTTTACCGAGCTGTAGGCTGGGGCCGAACTCTTTGGTTGTGCCGAACTGAACTCTTTAGTCATGCCGAACTGATACTCTTTCTTGGGCTTTACTGCTGTTGGGCTTGTTTAGTACGTACTCCATCACTACCCCCCCCGGAAAGCGAAGTGAATTAGTTCGGCATTCTGAATAAAGGTATGGGGTAAGTTGATGTTTGTCCTCGGTCTTATGAAGTGAACTCTTCTTTGACCGGACTCGTCTTTGGTCTGATGAAATAAACATCTTTGACCGGACTAGGCTTGTGTCCTAATTTGGCGAGTTTTATCGCTCGGATCGGACTTTCCGTTGTCCTAATTTGGGGATCGGACTTTCCCTTGTCCTAATTCGGCGAGTTTTATCGCGTGGATCGGACTTTCCCTTGTCCTAATTCAGGCAAGTTTTATCGCGAGAATCGGACTTTCGTTGCAGTTCGTTTCAGACGAAGTGCTTGATTTTTAAGCCGAATTGTGGTCTTGTATCCTCTTTAGAAGCTTTGACTTCACAATCGTTGGCTTATTGCAGTTCGTTTCAGACGAAGTGCTTGTTTAAGCTGAATTGTGGTCTTGTATCTTCTGTAGAAGCTTTGACTCACAACCGTTTAGCTTGTATATGTTCTAAGAAGGGGATCAGCCTTCGAAGAACAAGATACCTCAGTAACATTTGTAAGAGACGACACGCACAGAGACAGACAAAACGCATATAGACAAAACGCACAGAGACAAATAAAGACCAAGTAAACCAAATAAAGCACATTGACTGAACAAGACTCAAGACTGACTGACCGGACTGTCTCTTACAAATGGAACTTTTTGAGGTTGGAAATGTGCCATGTTCGGGGTACCTGTTCTCCTGACATGTGAGCCAATTTGTAAGACCCTTTGCCGAGGACTTCTGCCACCCGATACGGACCTTCCCATGTGGGTTCGAGCTTGCCCAGCTTTTCTGCTCGGCTTACTTCGTTGTTTCTCAAGACGAGATCTCCCACTTGAAATTGTAGCTTCTTCACCCTTTGGTTGTAATACCGGGCTACTTGCTCCTTGTACTTGGCTGCTTTTATGCATGCCAATTCTCTTCTTTCTTCGGCAAGATCTAGCTCGGCTCTCAGTCCGTCGTCATTCATTTCTGAGGAGAAATTTAGAGTTCGGGGACTGGGTACGCCGATCTCCACCGGAATCACGGCTTCAGTGCCGTACACAAGACTGTACGGAGTTTCACCGTTGGAGGTTGTGGGTGTAGTTCGGTAGGACCATAGGACTTGAGGGAGATTTTCTACCCATTGTCCTTTGGCTTGTTCTAACCGAGCTTTTAACCCTTTCACCAGGATACGATTTGTTACCTCCGTTTGTCCGTTTGCTTGTGGATGAGAGACCGAAGTGAACCGCTGTTGAATATTCAGCTCTTGGCACCAATTCTTGAACGTCTTGTCGGTGAACTGAGTCCCGTTATCCGAGATGAGGATGTGGGGTATGCCAAATCGGCACACTATGTTCTTCCAGACGAAGTCCAATGCCTTCGAGCTCGTTATCGTAGCTAATGGTTCAGCTTCCACCCACTTCGTAAAGTAGTCCACGGCAACGATTAGGAATTTCATTTGCCGAGGAGCTTGAGGAAGTGGTCCCACTATGTCTATGCCCCATTGCATGAAAGGCCAAGGGCTTTGCATAGTGAATAGATCGGTCTGCGGCATCCTTGGGATATTTGCATGGATTTGGCACTTCGGGCATGTCTTGACGAGCTGCACTGCTTCTTGTACCAAGGTTGGCCAATAATATCCCCATCTTAGAACTTTTTTAGCTAAAGCTCTAGCTCCGATGTGGCTGCCGCACGATCCTTCATGAACTTCTCTGAGGATGTAGTCCGTCTCTTCTGGTCCTACGCACCGCAATAACGGCTGGAGGTAAGACTTTCTAAAGAGGACTCCTTCATGAAGTTTGTACCGAAGTGCTCGGCATGTGATCTTCCGAGCTTCTCTCTTATCCTCGGGCAATTGTCCTTGATCCAGATACTGCAAGATCGGCGTCATCCAGTTCGGCGAGCTGGACACTGAATGTACCTCGGCTTCATCAATGCTTCGATGCATTAATTCTTCCGCCTTTGAGCTCGGATCTGAGGCCAACTTACTTAAGGTATCTGCTCGGCTATTTTCCGCCCTGGGAACGCGGATTATCCGAAAATAGGAGAAACTTCGGCTGATGCTTTGCGCTTTGTCCAAATACTTCTTCATTCTCTCGTCACGGGCTTCATTTGTACCCAACATGTGATTTACTATGACTTGTGAATCACAATGGACTTTGAGAGATTTAACGAGCAGACTTTGCGCTAACTGGAGTCCGGCAAGGAGGGCTTCGTACTCGGCTTCATTATTAGTAGTGGGGAATAGGAACCGAAGTGAGTAGGTTACCTCGTGTCCGTCGGGAGCGACGAGTAAAATACCAGCTCCACTTCCCATCTTGTTTGAAGCTCCATCTACGAATCCGCTCCAGCAGTCTGGCGGCTCTACTTCGGATTCCAAGGGCTGTACTAGTTCGGCATTGGCAGAATTTTTCTGTTCGGCAATGACAGGGATTGCTTGATCGAACTTGGCCTCTGCAAGAAAATCTGCCAAGGCTTGTCCCTTGATGGCTTTTCGAGGTAGGTACTCGATCGAGTGTTCTCCCAGCTCTATGGCCCATTTGGCGATTCTGCCTGATGCTTCTGGCTTGGTCAAAACTTGTCGAAGAGGCAGATCGGTTAAGACGCATACCTTGTGAGCATAGAAGTATGGCCGCAGTCTCCTTGCTGCATTTACTAACGCCAGAGCAATTTTCTCCAGAGGTTGATACCTTGTTTCTGGACCTCTTAATGCTCGGCTTGTAAAGTAGATGGGAAACTGCTTTAGGCCTTCTTCTCGTACAAGCACCGCGCTAATGGTTTGATCGGATGCCGCTAAGTATAAGAAAATTACTTCGGCTTCGGTTGGAGCAGAGAGAATAGGAAGCTCGGCTAGATAACTTTTGAGCTCGTCAAAGGCCTTTTTCTGCTCGGCTCCCCACTCGAACTTTGGTGCCTTTTTCAACACCTTGAAGAACGGCAATTGCTTTTCGGCTGCTTGGGAAAGGAATCGATTCAGTGCGGCTAGACATCCGGTTAGCCTTTGCACGTCATGTATGGACTTCGGCATTGCCATGTTCTGAACGACTTGAACTTTTGAAGGGTTTGCCTTGAGTCCGTCCTTTGAAACCCAACAACCCAGAAACTTTCCCGAATCTACCAAAAAGGTACACTTTTGGGGATTAAGTTTGAGGTTGGCTTTCTTGAGCACGTTGAGAGTGGACTTGAGGTTGTGCTCGTACTCCGAAGTGCTTTTGCTTTTGACGACTATATCGTCAACATACACTTCGACCTCCTTTCCAATCAGGTGCCGAAAAAGCTTGTCTACCATCCTTTGATAAGTGGCTCCGGCATTCTTTAGACCGAATGGCATCTGTTTATAAGCGAAAATGCCGAAATCGGTAATGAAAGCTGTTTTCGGAGCGTCACTCTCATCCATCAATACTTGGTGATATCCTTTGTATAAATCAAGAAAACAGAAAATTTCGAAGCCGATCAAAGCTTCTACTTTTTTATCTATATTCGGAAGGGGATAGCAATCTTTTGGACAGTGCTTGTTTAGATCGGTAAAATCTATGCACATCCGCCATCCTCCTCCTTTTTTCTTGATCATCACAGGATTGGCCACCCAAGAAGGATATTTCACCTCGAATAGTACATCCGCTTTTAGTAATTGGCGGACTTCGTCATGGATGACTTGGCTTCTTTCTGCCGCAAAGAGTCTTTGCTTCTGTTTTACCGGCCGGATTGAAGGATCAATATTTAACCGATGAGTGATTACCTCGGGGGGCACTCCGGTCATGTCCAACGGAGACCATGCAAAGACATCTTTGTACTCCTTGAGGAGCTGAATGGTCTTTTCCCGGAGTAGAGGCGTTCCTGCGAAGCCGACCTTGACCGTTCTGGATGGATCATCTTCGTATAACTGAACGGTCATTGAGTTCGGCTCTGAAGTGACTTCGGTCATCTCGCTTGCCTCTGACTCCGGTTGCTGTGATTGCTATGCTTGATGGTGCCGAACTGATTGCTCGGCACTTTTAAGCGCAATCTGCAGACATTCTTTTGCTCTCTTTTGATCACCTCGGATGACCGCTATCCCACCTTTAGTGGGGATCTTGATGGTGAGGTGATAAGTAGAGCAAACGGCCCGAACTGTGTTGAGCCAGTCTCTCCCCAGGATGATGTTGTACGGAGACCGAGCTTTTACCACAAAGAACTCGATCATCGTATTGGAACTTGTAGGCGCCTTTCCCACCGTGATCGGAAGGCTGATAATACCTTCAGGGCGGGTGTCCTCCTGGGCGAAACTTTTCAGAGGAAGTGGAGCCGGACTGAGCCGAGCTGGATCCACTTCCATTTTATCGAAACATTCTTTAAAAAGAATGCTGACTGACGCTCCTGTATCCACAAATACTCTGTGGATCAGTTTGTTTGCCACTCCGGCTTGAATGACAATAGCGTCTTGGTGAGGAGAGATGGCTGGGACGGGATCGGCATCTGAAAATGTAATCACTTCGTCTTTCTTCAGCCTTTTATGTGTTGGCTCCTCTTGATTGGAACCTCTGCGTTCTGCTTTTAGGGACGACTTAGTCTTCCCGGCAGGGAGAGCATCAATAGTCAGGATTACTCCATCGTATTGCGGCTCGTCGTCGTCCTCGGGATCCTCATGCCTTTTCGGATCCTGAGGATTGCAGTTCGCACCTCTCTGCCTTTTGTTCTTTTTCGGCTGCTTGCTTTGATATTTTTTTAACGTTCCTGTTTTCACAAGAACATCAATACCTGCAGCCAAATCTCGGCATTCCTCGGTATCGTGACCGTGGGTTTGATGGAAGGAGCAATATTGATCCTGAGGTCGCCGTGCGGCTGATTTCGTCATCCGCTTTGGTCTTTCGAACATATCGGAATGTAGTTCGAAAATTTCCGCTCTTGACTTGTTCAGCGGTACGAACTGAGCGGGCAGCTTCTCGGGATTGAGACGGGGTCCCAATCTGTCTTGCACCGGGGCCTTTTGAATTCTTTCAAATGGAGTCCGGCGAGGATGCCCCCGATCGCTATGATCGGGCTTCCTTCTGTCTTCTCGGGACGATGAGCTGTCTAACGACCGTTTGCGACGGTCTGCCTCATCGGCCCGGGAGTACTGGTCCGCAATGTCCCACATTTCCTGAGCTGTCTGCGGACCGCACTCAACGAGCTTCCTGTAGAGAGCTCCGGGCAGGATTCCATTTTGGAATGCCGAGATGATAAGCAGATCGTTGAGATCGTCTACTTGCAGGCATTCCTTGTGGAATCTTGTCATAAAGTCGCTGATTTTTTCGTCGCGACCTTGACGAATGGAAAGCAGCTGAGCCGAAGTGATCCGGGCTTCCGCTTTCTGAAAGAACCTCCGGTGGAAAGCATCCATTAGATCTCGGTAGGATCTAATGCTGCCTTGAGGAAGGCTGTCGAACCACCTTCTGGCGTTCCCAATGAGCAGCTCGGGGAACAGCTTGCACATATGGACCTCATTGAGACCCTGGTTCGCCATATTATATTGATAGCGTCCCAAGAAGTCATGAGGATCCTCTAGCCCGTCATAAGTCATTGACGGTGTCCGGTAGTTCCGCGGCAAAGGAGTTCGGGTGATGTCGTCTGAGAACGGAGTCTTTAATGCTCCGTACATGGCGAACCCGACATCTCTTCGGTACGGAGGAGATGAAGTTCTCCTGTGGTTCCGGTACCGAGGAGGAACAGGAACATGTCGGGGTTGAGGATTCTTTCTCCTGGAAGACACGTCACTACTGCGGTAGTGACTTTCATGTCTGGATGAGGAGGGAGAATCCGCCGTTGTCTTCTCCGGCTGTTGGCTCTTCTGCAGGAAGGTTAAGAACTCCTCCTGCTTCTCGGCCAAGAACAGCTTGACAGCTTCATTTAAATCGGGCTGCTGGGAAGACTCGGTGCGATGACTCCTGGAGTGGCTTGTTCCTTCATCGTGAAAACTGGAAGTAGATGTCTCCCGAGGCTGTTTTCCGGACCTGCGGGCTGGACTAGCTTCCTCATGGTTTTCACGAACGGTATTACGGGTAGTGTGTGATCTGGTATGCATTTTTTTTTGGGGTGGAAAAAGGGTCAAAAATTCGCTTATCACAAATTTGGTTCTCTGGTTCCCACAGACGGCGCCAGTGATGAATCGGCGAATTTCTGATGTTAGTGAATGCAGGAAAAACGCAGATCACGACACAGAGAATTTACGTGGTTCGATTTACTGAGGTAAATCTACGTCCACGGGGAAGAAAAGAGGGCAGAGTTGTATTGCTTGATCTGTTTTCTACAGCTTACAATACAGACTTGCTATTTTGTATTCTATCTCTAGAGATCGAGAGAATGTAACCCTATCTATCTGATCTAGGTTCTATTTATACAAAGGACCAAGATCGTGGCATGCAGCTATTTACTAGGTAGTGGATGTCGTGGAGATCGTGGCGATCTTGCATGGGTCCACTATCCTGCATGAGTTAATGACTGCTTGACACCACTAAATAGATCGTGGGTGTAGTGGAGGTCGTGGAGGTTCTGCATGAGTCCACTATCTCCCAGTTCGGTCGAATACTGAGACCGAACTGCTGAATTATTGCCGAGCAGCTTTTGCCGATCTGAGAGTAGAGCTTGATGCCGACCTGAGAGCAGAGTTTGATTGGTTGGCTTTTACCGAGCTGTAGGCTGGGGCCGAACTCTTTGGTTGTGCCGAACTGAACTCTTTAGTCATGCCGAACTGATACTCTTTCTTGGGCTTTACTGCTGTTGGGCTTGTTTAGTACGTACTCCATCAATTTGTGATTAGAATTTAGATATATATACCAACTCCCAACATTTAGGTTTTGATTGAACTTAATATTATGACATTTCAATATATATTCAAAGATGTGAAAATGAAATATAAACATTCGAGTGCCTTACTTTGGCAATACGGTGTTTTGTTTTTTTTAAATGCTCATTTTGTTCAATAGTTTTTCACTCTCTCTCTCACAAACACACACACACACAGTTTTCTTTTTAGTTTGCAAAATGCAAGCATGGCTGGTGCGGTTATGTATAGAATGATGGCAGCTGTGGCTGGTTGTGATGCTTTGCAGCAGAGTATTTGGCGATCCAGACTTGCTTCAAGATATTTGTGTTGCTGATCTCACTTCTGCTACTTATCCATTTTAAACTATTTTATGATTGTACATGACATGACCACTACTTCAATTCTCCATAATTTCTTATTTTATCTCTACTCTAAGGGTATTCACTATGGATAGCCGCGGCTATAGCATCGGTTTGGGGCGGAAGCGGGGCGGCTTATAGTGGCATTGGGCAGACACCGAAATGGGGGCGGTAGGCGGCGGACGGGCTTCAGGCGACTCCGGGGCGAGGACGCGCCTCCTCCGGGGCGGACGCGGCGATAGGCGCGGCGCCTATAGTGGCGGACCTGTCCGCCGCGCCGGTGGACGATTTTTTTTTTTAATTTAGTGTTTAATTTTAATTTTAATTTTAATTTCTTCACGTATAGTCGTCTTCTTCTATTTACGTATAGCCCGATAAATTTATTCATAATTGCTTGAAACATTATAAATTAAAATTGATTATAAAATTTGGGGGCTATTGGAGGTGTCCACTATAGTGGCGGAAATAAAATTTTGGGGCTATGAACAACAAAACTGGGGCTATGGACAAAAACTGGGATGAGACTATTGAGGGTGTCCGCCTCATAGTGGACACTCTAACAGTAGTACTAACATTTATCTACGTCAATGCTGCTATTGAAAACGCACGGAATCATTGGGTTCTTGTGTCCTTTTATAATCCATTAAGAAGTATTATTATTTTAATTATTTTATTAGTGTTCAAATTATTTCTTCATTTTTAATATGTCGCCTCCGTTCAATTCATTGTCCTCATTGCCATGACCATCACAACTCCTTTGTGGAGTCATATCTCATTTTTAACACGCTTGATGAATCGTCTCTTGTAGTAGTTGTTATGTTAGATTTGTAGTGTCACCTTAACCGTGGATTGAATCAATATCAATTTGACCCGATAACAACTCAAATTATTTGCTCTACTCTTATCTCAAGAACCCTTCAACTTATTAATTCCCCTCACTAAATATTCATTAATTACTAAAATATCCATAAAACTCTTAATTTTGAAGTACTTTTCTGATAAGAAATTTATGCCTGCCTTATCACCAATCAATTTGAATAATTTAAACAGAAATGAGTTCAATTTCCATCATGCACTTAATATTTATGGATAAATAAATATAGTCTACAATGACGGATATTGGTAAACAGAATTGAAGCTAAACGGATATTCGTGCAAGTCAAACGTGACGGCGGAGGACTTCTTCTCCGGTGGCTTAGCTAAACCCGGCGCCACCAACACCTCCACCGGGTCAGCCGTCAACACACTCGGCGTCTCCCTGGCCAGCGTCGACTACGCCCCGGGCGGCCTCAACCCGCCCCACAAGCACCCACGCGCCACCGAGGTCGTGTTGGTGCTCAAAGGCGAACTCGACGTCGGCTTCATCACCACCGCCAACGTCCTCATCTCCAAGTCCATCAAGGAAGGGGACATCTTCGTTTTCCCTAAAGGCCTAGTCCACTTCCAAAAGAACAGTGGTGACTCCCCGCCGCCTTCAACAGCCAGCTCCCGGGGACGCAGTCCATCGCTGAGACATTGTTTGCTGCTTCGCCGCCGGTGCCGGATAATGTGCTCACCAAGGCGTTTCAGGTCGACAAGATTAAGTCCAAGTTTGCACCTTGAGTTCATAAAATTATTAATTTTATACTCCACTTGAGTTTGTGTTTTTGTGTACAATTATTGATTAGTAGTGATTTAAATAATGTGTAGGTAAAATTTACTTTGTTAATGTGATCAAGAATAAAGTAATAAAATTCCGTTATAACTAATTTTCTAGCTCTTTATTGAGTTATTGGAGTCTTGGGAGTCATATTTTATTTTATACTAGAACTCTAAAAGATTTATAAAAGTCCGAAAAAAAACTCTTGTTTTAGAGCACACGTGACATGACAAATTATTTCATTTAGATGATTGTTGTGGTTTATTTGGACACCATTGCGACAACCTTCATGATGCTCATAGTGTTTAACCACATGTACAAACAATTTGCTTTCAACAATATGCAAGTGGCGGATCTTTGGGGGGGGGGGGGGTCCCGGCTGTTCGAAGAGCTTAAACTTTCCCTTGAATCGAGTCAAAAATAGCATATCCGCCCCCTCCGTGGAGTGTAGAACTCTATTTGCTTTCAACAAACGTCATATAAAATGTATCCAATGGTTTGATTGTTGAGTTTTTAACCTAGAGGCTAGGGTTCAATCATCAATAACAACAACATATGTTATACCATTCTTTACTTTTTTTATTTTACCAATTCATATTTCTTCTTATTATCAAAATAATACCTTTAAATACTTTATGAAATCTAAACTTTTACTAATGTGCATATATTATGCTGTTATATTTATTCTTTAATTAAAACCATTTTTAATCTTGTGTTAAAGTTTTTTGGTCCTAAAGTACTTATAAATTGTGATCCATGCATCTTATTCTCTATGTAACAAAATAAACGTTTTAAATATTTTTGAAATCTAAATATTTACTACTTTACTTATATCACTTTTGTATATAATATTTACAATGATTTTGAATGTACGTAATAATTATAATAATTTTATATTTTAAAATGAATAATACATATTTGCAAGGTATAATACATGTTTATATTTTATTAACGAAGTTAGTGCTACTTAAATATTAATATAATATTAAATATTAAATTTATTAATATTTAATATTTAAATTCCGCCCCGCCGGGCTATCGATTATATTGAACTCTAGATACATTATTGTATTCAATAAATGTGTACATCCCAATGATTAGTGCTCTCGGATTGTGGCTGCGGCATGAGTGGTGTTTTCCTTTGTTGGTCAGAAATATTAGTATTATTTATAAGTTTAAAAGTAGACTAAAGTCTTAAAATGGTCCTTAACATATTGCATTTTTTTATTTTGGTCCAATACATTATCTTTTGAATTATTTGGTCCATCACATTTGAAATCGGATCACATTTGGTCCATTTTGGACGGTTCCGTTAAATATTTGACGGTTTTAATTACTGAGTCACAAATCCGTCACTAACTGGGAGAAACTGATCTGTCACTAACTCGTCACTAATGCTTCATTAGTGATATAGAATTACTCTGGCCCGGTCAAGCCCATCTTCATTTTCATGTTTTACCTTGTTAAGAGCATCCACTATAGGCGGACACTTCCAATAGCCCTGCCCCCTTTTTTTGTCCACAGCCCCACTTTTTTGTCCATAGCCCCAATTTTTTCCTCCACTGCCCCACTATAGGCGGACACTTCCAATAGCCCCGAAATTTTAATAACCAATTTTAATTTTAATTTTAATTTTAATTCAATTATAATAAGTAATTAAATTTATCGGACTATACGTAATTATAAAAAAAAGGGTATAAGTGAAGAAATTAAAATTAAACACCATATTTTTGTTGTATTAAAGTGGGGGTAAAAGTATACAACGAAATATTAATCTACTAAACATCATAATAGTGTTCACACTGCACCGACACCTCCCCTACGTGCCCAAACTTCTTCAACCAAATCGGCATGGAGTGTGGTATGTGATGTGCTCCTGCGCATATCACTGAAACGTTGGATCAAATATTCATTGCTCCGTGGTACGCCCATCTGGATCGGCGCGGAGGCGAATCCGTTACTTGTACTTGCGCCCTCTTCCGGTGCCCAACGCTCTGCCCCAAATCCTTCATCTTCTATTATCATATTATGCAATATGATACATGCTAACATAATATTTGCGACATCATCTTCGTGCCAAACTCGTGCCGGGCACCGTATAATGGCCCATCGCGCTTGGAGGACACCAAAAGCTCGCTCAACATCCTTCCTAGCACCCTCTTGTTTCCGCGCAAAGTATTGTTTCTTAGGTCCTACCGGTTGGCGAATTGTCTTGACGAATACGGGCCAACGGGGATATATCACATCTGCCAAATAGTATCCCCTTCTGTATTGCGTGCCGTTGGCTACAAAACTGATTTCTGGACCCTCGCCCCGACATTCATCATTGAAGAGCAGCGATGACTGAAGGACGTTTATGTCGTTGTTCGAACCGACAACACCAAAATATGCATGCCAGATCCGCAAGCGGTAGTTTGCTACGGCTTCCAGAATCATCGATGGATGTTTGCTTTTGAATCCAGTTGTGAACTGGCCTTTCCACGCCACCGGGCAGTTCTTCCACTCCCAATGCATGCAATCGATGCTTCCTAACATTCCTGGGAAACCGTGGATCGAACCGTGCATATCCAGCAGATTTTGACATTCAGCAGGGGTGGGCTTTCGTAGGAACTCCCCACCAAATATTTCCCGAATCCCCTTACAAAACTGCCTAAGCACCGTGAGGCCAGTCGTCTCACCCATCTGTAGGTATTCGTCGAACATATCAGCCGGTCTGGCATACGCAAACTGTCGGATTGCAGCGGTGCACTTCTGAAGCGTCGACAACCCGATTCGCCCAGTGCAATCACTCCGAAGGGTGAAGCACCGGTAACGTTCCGCCAATTTCGTCGCTATATGGTTGAAAAGGGGTTGCGACATTCTGAACTGGCGGCGAAAAATCTCGGGTGGATACCTTGGGTTATCCACAAAGTAGTCAGCCATTAGAGGTTGGTGCGCTCCGGTATGGTCTCGTGGGATGGTCCGCCGACGACTAATCGCACGAGGGATCGCGCCCTCCGCCACTTCCGCATTGCGTTCCGCCGCTCGCGCCGCTTCCTCCTCCGCGGCCTCGTACTCCACCTCTTGGATCAGATAATTCCACGCGTCCTTCCATAAATTGTCCATTTCAAACTACAAATTCTAGTGAGAGAAAATATGTGTGTGAAGAGGTGGAATGTTTGGTGTGAAAATAATGAGAAGTGGAGGAGTGGTATTTATAGATGTAATTTTCGAAAAAAATTTTAAAAAAATAAAAAAAATCAAAGGGGGCAGACGTCCATAGCCCGTCGGCCCACTATAGACCGCCCCACCCATCGCCCCGGATCACCCCACCGCCAGGCGATCGCCCCGTAGGAGGCGATGCCTCTACCGCCCCACCCTCGCCCCATTTTTCTTATCCGCCCCGGGGCGGACGTCCGATGCACTATATACCGCCCCACCCTCGCCCCAAATTTTCGTCCGCCTCATTCTCTCCTATAGTGGATGCTCTAATATAACCGAATAAAGTGGTGGTTTTATTTAACCGTCTAGAAATTCCAACCAGGTTAGTAATATAGAATTACTTCCATATCCCTGAAATTTGTTGCCCTAGCACGTAATTCTCATTTGTAAAATCATGCTTCCCTTCTCCATCTACGCGATTCATCTCTCTCCCACCATCATCTGCGATTCATCTCTCTCCATCTCTACGATTCTTCTCTCTCTCACCATCATCTTCGATTCAACTCTAACCCAGTACCATCTCTGCGATTCCTCTCTCTCCCACCACCATTTTCTGTTCATCTTATACTAGCTGTACACCTTCATCAATTGCTCACCTCTTTAAATCCCTCGGTATGAGAACCTTCATCAGCAGTTATTTTCCCCAAAATTTATTAACCCATCAATTTACATCTTTAAATTCATTTACAAATATTTAGATAGGTTGGAGCCAACATAATTTTGAGTGCTTACCGTAGAAAAATATGCAGTTGATTTCTGAACTTGGAATTTTTGCTTTCTTTGCATAATATATTCAAAATTATATGAATGGTTGTGAATTTGTGAAGCTTGTCTTTGCCAATTGCCTATCATCATTTTATCTTTCTATTTTCTTATTTTAAACAACAGAGTTTTTGGTAATTAATTGGGTTAATTAGGGTAATTAGTATTAGTGACGGATTAATGACGGATTTGTGACTTAGTAATTAAAACCGTCAAAAATTTGACGGAACCGTCTAAAATGGACCAAATGTGATCCGATTTCAAATGTGAGGAACCGAATAATTCAAAAGATAATGTTTTAGACAAAAATTAAAAAATTGCAATATGTTAAAGAACATTTTGAGACTTTAGTCTTAAAAGTATAACAAGCAATTAACTATCACACGCGACCGGACACAAATTTTAAAATGTTATTCAATCCTCATCACATCTCAGTTATTAAGAGAACAAAAAGCCTAGGTTTTTAAGTCATCTCCAAAACTCCAACAATATAGAGTATGTATATACACAAATTTGGATCATGAGCGCCAAGGTATGTGACGCAACTCATTTAATTTATAGATGCAAAAGAAGTTTGTTTATAAATATATTTACGTATACTATTTCAGGAAATTGAGCATTAGCAACCAAAAATGCCGAATTGGATTTCTTAAAGCAGTTGCGAAGCTTACAGGTACTATTTGCGCGATGAAATTGTGAGGATTCATCGATGCACAACCGAACTCCACATACTAGTATGATTAATGACAAGAAAGTTGCGCAGGTGTGGATGTGCTCAAAGTTGATGCTGAGAAAGGAAAGATAACTGTTGCCACCGCGATAAGAAAAGCTGGTTATTCGGACGAGCGTTGGACCACCAAAGAAACCCGATCCCAAACCTGACATTGATGAATCGAAGAAGCCGCCGCCGCCAGTGCCGGACCCGCCTCGTGCCCAATGCCAGCTTGTCGCAGTGATTTACGATACTACCTACGAATACGATAGTGCATTTTGTTCTATTCTCTAAAGATAAGCCAAACACATACGTATTGTTTAATGATAATTTTCAATATATTTGGTAAAAGTTTGTCTGTGGCTGTACTCATTAACTCCGCTTACTTAATTACTTTCATTCAAAAAAAAAACTCGTACGTAGATTAACCAACTCCAAGCGACGTCTTAGCAATTTGCATATAAATAAGTCCCAATAAATATTTGGTGAAGATTTAGTCTAACTTATAAATTAGTTCAATTAACTATGATCGGAAGATATAAATCAATGTTTCTCCTTATTTTAAATTGAGTACGTTATAAATTGGTAAAAGTAAAAAACAAACGTAGAAGATTTACGCTAGGGTCATCCATGTTAGGACCGGATCAACTTTGGCCTGTAAAAAAAATTCTAGATATACTACTGCAATTAACTTAAATTCAATCAACGCAAAGTGATGTATGTTGTAGCACGTAAGGTTAATCGTGAAGTTTGCACTGCTAAACTTTTAAATTTTGTGCATGGAGTGCTTTGTGTGCATATCCCACAGGTGGGGGGCTCACGCAGACAACACCCTTAGGCCTGGAACCACGGGATGCTCCAAGCGGGAGTATCACCGGCTTCATTGCTCGTTGTGGAACTGCAAGAATGCATCTAGCAACCTGTCCACAAGTACCAAAATCATTTTTAACTGTCTACATTCATGAATTAAACTTAACCATAAAAGCGTATATGATAAAATGATTAAACACATATTTTAAGATGCTTAGCTTGAAAATCACTGTCTATAATAAGTCTCCAAAATGATAAACACCACCCAACTTGCAGGCAGTGTCTATATGATTTCCAATCTCATCCTAAGCATCTTAAAATATGTGCTTACTGTCAAAAGCGCATACTGACTAAATGATGTCTACTTAAGATGACGTACGACCATATAGACTTGTTATGCGCTTTATACATGAGTGTCTATATGATACTGTCTCTATGGAAGTGTGTGGTTTTCAATATAATTTCAATAATGTCTTAGTGAACTAATGTAAAGTGAAATGGAAATATGAGTATATATTTGGAACTTCCAGCAAAGGACCAATCTCTATGTGATAAACCAAATTAGTTCAGGCCAGCAAACAATAGCAAGTCCAACCTAGTAGTCATCTTAATTCTGGCCTGCAAGCAAGATCTTGACAATGCAACAGAAAAAAGGTTGTACCTCCACTTTAGCAGGTAGAGAGATACCAACTGGTTTGGAATGTGATTCTGACCTGTTACAGAAATTTAGTCCAGAAGTGGTAATATATTGAATGTGCTAATTAACACCGTTCTCTTATTCTAGTGACTAATACCTGTTCTGGGGCAACTTGTGCAAGGCAGTTCTGGTCTTTTTAATTGCCTAAACAAAAAATGGATTTACTTAAAAGTTCATATGCTCTGATGGTAGAGAATTGAAATGGAAAAACAGCTATTATACAAGAACACGTACCTTACTTATTCTGTCTCTGTTGAAAGTATTCTCATTTACCAAAAATCTGACCAGACCCTAGACAACAATACAAAAATTCACCATCAAATTTTCATACAGGAAAACAACCAGACAAAATAAAAATTTCACAAATTAATTACTTCTTCATCTGGATCTGTCCACTTTAGCTCAAGTTTATCATAGTCAGTCAAAACTGATGGTTCTCTAAAGTGCTTTCGCGTATCCTGATATGGCCAATCAAATGGTATTTGGTATCTGTACAATATATTCCAAAATATTTCAGCAGTATAATAAAAACAAGCTATAATCACAAAACACATTAAAGAAAAAAAGTAAAAAATTCCCTGCACTTTATGCACTTCAATAGCTTTAGAATAATATTCTATAGTCAGCAATTTTCAAATGACACATAATTTGTCTTAGATAATATTGAGTGCACCAATTTACCTTTATTAATAAAAAGAAGAAACATACAATTATCAAACAAAGAAAAACTCCTTCCATAAACCATAGGGAAATGGTATTGATAATTTCTAAAAAT
Organism: Salvia splendens; assembly: GCF_004379255.2. NCBI lineage: Eukaryota > Viridiplantae > Streptophyta > Magnoliopsida > Lamiales > Lamiaceae > Salvia > Salvia splendens. Next base: position 10,083,400 of record NC_056038.1, read on the forward strand.
TGCATCCATGAGTATGTGACAAGAACACAGAACAAACTGAAAGTAACCTCAATTGATTAGTAAACCGAATTTGAAGTCATAATATAGATCATTAGCATATTTGCAATCTTAAGATGAACTAACATAATTAAAAGAGCTCTCAGCGAGATAATGAATCTAAAAAAGGAATTGAACTGCAGTTTATTAAAGCCAAAGAATATAGTAAAAACAATTACTATTGGAACATATTCTATAATGGATATTTATACAAAATTAATGTAAGAGAAAATTTATGATAATATGCTTGAAAGAATTATATGAAAAACAAAAAAAAACGGATATGAAATAAATGACTATTATAGCTATAAAATCTTTATATATTGCCATCAATTTATCTTCTGAACCTAAGATAGTTATATGGCCCTTATTGCGTCACAATCACAATAAACTTGACAAACTGCTCAGGATAAATCTCTTCGACACAAAATGATAACAGTTCCTACATCCTTAGAAGAACAGCTTATCTCAAACTTAACTCCCATATAGAAGTGAGATGTGGGATTGGTGAGAAGCGCAGTAATGATTTTTTTCACTTGAATTCATGGAATTAAGAAACCATGATACATATACGGACAAAACAAGCACCTTTCTTTATTTATGTTCTCAAGAATGTGCTCTAGTGAGCCATACTGGCGGATTAATTTCAAAGCAGTTAGCCCTCCAATCCCTGAAGAAGAAGAAGCTTAGGCACTGATGTAAATGGAAGTATAAACATCACGCTAGAGTACACATACAGACAACTACATGTAGCTGTAAATTCATCAGAACCACAAATAAGCCCCTATTACACACACCCTTTACAATGAATGAATGAACCTAACTTTTTAGTACATAATTATAGGATGTGTGTGAATATTCTATCCAAATCTAGCCACTAGGCCAAAAATATAGAAATCTACAAACTCTAGGGACAACCTTTTGTCAAACGAACAAGAAAGATCCTCCACCAATTTACAGAGATTTTGATAAAGTAAATGAGTGACAATACAAATAAAATGCAGTGTTGTTTTATTTGACGAAGTACTGAAAAAAGGCAAGAAAAACCAGGAGATCACTCCGGTCAGGCTGTGGAACTATGCCTGAGAGAGAATTGTTCTTCATGCCTAAGACATTCTATTAAGCAATTGTTGTATGATACCCAACCACGATTAATTTCTATTACATGAGCTTGATTAACGTCAGGCAGCAGTACTATGCCCAAGAAACAATTGTTATTCATGCCTAAGCAACCGTTGTATAATACCCACCCACAATTAACATCTATTACATGCGCTAGATTTCCATCCTCAATATTAGCATAATGAGCTTATTGGAAATAACTAGAAAATATCAATTGCTCAAAAAAGGAAACTGCTAACCCTTCTCTACAATTTTTTCCTTTATATAAAGCTCCCTCGACAACTAAAACAGCTGGCAAAGCAAAAATACCTTTAATGCTCTCACAATAATCACAACCAGAGAGTATGCAAAGATCAATAAACTGATCCATAGTAAGGTTCAATTCTTCCAAAACCTGTCAATTGAAAAAAAAAACTGGAAGGAGAAAGGAAAAGAATAATTACATCAAAAATTTAGCACAACCAGGACTGGTCAGCATTAGTACCTTTGACACTTTAAATTCTACCACAGGGATCCTTTTGGAGGTAGGACACATCAAATGGCGGAGAAGTCGGGGAGCCCCAAAAGCCAGGGAATCCATATCCTCAGAGGCAACAGCATAAACCTTATGTGCAAAAAGAGTTAAGAGTTATAAGTTGAAGATATATATACAATCATGAAAAACAATATACATACTTTGCCTTCTTTGCAAAGTGCAGCACACTGTGCTTCTGCTTCGCAAGGAGCCTGGGTGATCAAAGAAACTGTTATCATGGAAGTGAAATTTTCTCTTCTAGAAGAAAAGATTGCTAAAGAAGCATATTTCAGTAGAGTTACGAAATCATTCTTAGGATCAGCTCAACCACAGACACAGCCATAAGCCTAAGAAGCTTTTTGCAGTCCTCTACATGAAATAAGAAGCATATCTCATGTAGAGCTACGACCTCTATGAAAATAAAGAGTTATGAAATCATTCTTAGGATCACCTCAACCACAGGCACGCCCATAAGCCTAAGAAGCTTTTTGCAGTCCTCATAATGCTGATTAGTGGCCTGTATTAACCAAAAATGGAATATCTAAATCAGTTCAAATAGGTTCATAACTTTGCATAATTAAATAGCATGATAGGCAAAGGAACTATAACAGCAGGAAACTGACAGAATTAAAATATTTGAAATCTCATCAGACAGCATCGAGATTTGAGAATAGAGTACTGAGTAGCCACTTGCTGACTAACTAGATCCACTTATCATTAGCCACTAAGCTATCTAGCTACTCAGCTAATGATTAAGTGGGACTTTCATACTTTGGAGCCTTGTGATATCTTGTGGAAAATCGGATACTTCTGAATGACTTCTCTTAATCTAGAAACACAGCAACTCTTATTGATGATGCCTCTAAAGGAATATAGCGGTATATGTCCCTTTGCACTTCATGGGACCAGAATGCAGTTTACTGTGATGCCTGGCTTCCATAAAACTAATTTAAACTTTTTGTTATTATACTAGTGCAAACTTCTGTAAATACTTTCTTCAATCAAGGGAATATATCTCAGTTGCATCAAGGGTCCGGTTGAATTTAATGAGATGTCTTGCTTCAGTAAAAGTCATTTATACTACCATTAAAGTGGCAACCCTCTGGAATACTTCCTTCAGCAAAGGGCATACGGTTTGGTTGAGTTTATTAACAAAGCTTTAGGGTAAGGACAGATTAGCAACCCGTTCCTTAACATTTTTCTACTTCTAAACTACCTATTCAAATGGGATATAATGGGGTGTCATAGTTTCTTATGGAAGAGCAAGAATTATTAGAGAACATTTATGCAAAAGAAGATGCTACTGTCATAAACTCACTTTTACTGTTCTTTTGCTATATTTTTCGACATCCTCCTTGTTTCCTTCCTGCAATGACACAAAGTATTCTGCAGTTATAAACTATGAAATGCAAAAGGTGACACTGTGATAGGGGTTGTCAAAGGTGACACAAGTGATAAAGTGGGGTAATAAGAAGAAGTTTTAGGTATCAAGGACTACCTTCAGCGCATCATTTAGGTCATTGGTAGCATCAGCCCTTTTTAATACTCTGTATTTGGAATATTAACATCTTAGTTTGCAATAATCTAACAATTGATGGAATTTCAAACTGTGAATCAGGGAAAGGTACCAAAAACCTCTTTGCAAGCTCTTCTTTCTTCAAATCAGGAGGTGTACCATCAAAAACATAGCTAACATCACGAAGATCAATATTTTACGAAGAAACTCAAAAAACTTTGCAACGTGACATGAACAAAGTGAGAAAACATACACAGGTTTGATTCCAGCTTCCAAAAGTCGGATTGTCCTTGTCAACATCCCCTGTAAATGACTAAGGAAACATCAATTACTGATTTACCAGCAGTACCAGTGTCTATATTCACTTCGAATAATTGTGATATTCGGAGTAAAATCTAATTAAAGAGAAAAAAATGACCTCGAAGTAAATATTTAACCAGCCTCCTTGAGCATTCAAAATTCAGAATCATGAAGGGGCAGTTTTTCATAAATCAGCACAACTGCTCTCCAATTCAACAATTTCATTTTCCTTTTGTATTGTGTATTTGAAATACATTAAAGATTCTGGTGATTAAAACTTGCTTTTCTCTAGTCTAGACAGTCGGAATAACCTCGTGACTTCGCCAGCTTCATTAGTAAGTGTTTGAGTACCGCGTCTTCCAACAGCAATCTGCAAATACAAATCACCTATAAATCACCAAATCCATTATTGCCCAGATTTTCTCTGCAACTTATTATAACTGCGCGCTCAGCATTTATACTTGTTTTAAGCGTCTAATTAGTAATTTAAATTGTTCTTCAAACACATAGTACAACAAAATACCAAAAAATATAGAGCAAGGGACCAAGTGATGCGAAAATTATCCTTTAAACATGAATAATATAGTAGTACATGCTTACAAGGAATTGGTATATGCTCATGCTAGCATCAATTGCAATTTCCCGGCCAAAGTAGCTTTCGAAATTCTGCTCTTTCATGGCGTTGGGGCGACTTCTCCGCCAACAGCTTCGTCAACCCCTGTGATATCCGCAAAGAAGTAAGTTTTGAGTTTGATCATTCAAAAGAAACTTGAAAACAAGCGATATAGATACCTTTATCCCATTTGAATTGCAGAAAACCGAAAAGAGTGATATGGAGTTGTATACTTGGATAACGGAAGTACTATAACTCTCTCTGTAGTTTTGAAATCCCTATTCAGGGAATTGGAGTTATATATACTCTTTTTCCAAATCCATTGAATTATTATTATTATTATTATTATTATTATTATTATTATTATTATTATTATTATTATTATTATTATTATTATTATTATTATTATTATTATTATTATTATTATTATTATTTTATCCTTCAAAATTGGGCGTCGATGTACAATTTCACGACCAGCAGCTGAGCAGCCAATTTCAGGGATTTTGATTTTTGAGGATTAAATGATATTACTATCGATACATGTAACAATGTATGTCACCAATGAAAGCCCCATCAAAATTTAATGACTTTGTCGACTTTTGTAAAAAATAATAATAATAATAATAATCACACCATGAATACAAAATGTTTGATCAATGTTTCAAATTAGTACAAAAAATTTTAAGTTAGCATATATCATACAAAAAGTTTGATTAATGTTTCAAATTAGTACATTCCGTCAAATAACACTAACACACGTTAACTTCTTTTATTTTTCATGCTTCACTCCAAAAATGAGTGTTTCTTTACAGCATGAAAGCTTCTGTTTAAATTAGTGTTTCATGCTTAATTCGGTTGTTTTGTCTTATAAATGACATTGATTATTTGTGTGCAGCAATTTTTTGCATTATAGAAGGGCAAGAGACTATTCAAGATTTTGTTATGCAGCGGCAGGAGATCCAAGACAACGTTCAATGCCAGCGCAATAAATTTTTTCTTCTTATGGAAGAGGTGAGATCACTACTTGCTACATTTCTCCCGTTTTTAATGCTTGTTTGAAGATGATTAATTATTTGTTTCCTTCCCTGAAGTTGAGGAATCCGAGAGTGCAGCAACGGATTTAAAGCATGAAATTTGAGCCCGATGATGATAGTTAGCTGCCGGAAATACAATCATCGATTCCTTTTCTTTCTCATGTGGTAACTCTCCTGGATATTCAGCTAATCATTATTCTTTAGTTTACCTGTTTGTTGAGGGATTTTCCTTTTCCCGTTGAATTGTTATATTCGTTATCTTTTGATGTTGTCGTATATTATAAATGTGTTATACAACAGTAGCTAACTCGACTATCCATCTCTTTGATTAGAAAACAAGGACGATGAATAATCTGCATTCGACAATATGGATGATTCGCTTGGCGGTGGGGTGGAGTGAAGCATGAAAAATAAGAAAAAGTTAACGGGTGTTAGTGTTATTTGACGGAATGTATTAATTTGAAACAGTAATCAAACTTTTTGTACTAATTTGAAACATTGATGAAACATTTTGTATGTATGGTGTAATTATCCTAAAAAAATGGATCGATTTATTAGAATCTCAAGCTGCATATATACAATTTGAACCAAAATATTCATATATTTATGGTTATGTTTAATTTATTTAAAACGCATTAGAGTTAAAAATCATTTCAACGTCATGACCTACATTTTTAGAATATAAAAGAAACTAATTTGTAAATTTAGGATCCGAATTATCAAATATAATTAAATCCTAGATTAAAATTATAAATAATCATATACTTAGAATAAGAAAAGGGATTTATAAATTAATAAGACTGAAGTTATGTTCCTTAATCATGATTTATGCCAATAAGACCGGCTCACAGCGTATTCATTCAGTTAAATAAAATAATTCTCAGCCCATAACATCTATAATCAATGCCCTAAAACAAATATTCGTGTTTCTTCCAAGTCAAAACAAAATACTACTACTATCATGATTCGTTTTCTGACTACAGCCCCAACTCAAGTCCACTAAAAAAATTGACAAGGGCTATTTCACATTTCCATACATCGATAAGCTTAAATAATTTATCGCAGATCAAATGTGTCGTATCATCAGAGGTTGGTTAAATACAGCTTAAATAGATAATCAAACCAAAATTATTACCAATCTCAATTACAACCTAAATAGATAATCGGAACCAAATAGTAAGAAATTGGTTAGAAAAATAGCTGATCAGTTATTCAATTAACTTAAATAACTTATTTATACTTATAAGTACTACTATTTTAAATTTAAAACTAAATGTTAAAATTGAACTCATATATAGTCCATGGGCTTTTTGGAAAGCCCACTAGACACCACAAGAATGGATGAAGGAGTGAAAAGAAATGATAAAAAGAAGTTTATTTTGCAAAATAAAGTTGATTAACCTGCTAAATAAAGTTAGAAACTGAAAATATATAAGATTTTTCAAAAGACCACACACCCTTCATAATCATACTGCTTGTGTTTCTCTAATGAAAAATGAGATTCATGGCTAGACTAAGGTCCCTGCCAGCCTAACTCCTCTTTCATGCAAAAAAAGTTTCTTCTCGACCCACTCTCCAATTTCTTCAACGGAATCATCTTTTTGGGGTAAATAAGACGAACAATATAGGGAATCGTTCTCTTCTCCCATCCAGTTGTCAAGCTAAAACTGAAAGGAAAACGACTTGAATTGATTAATATGGAGTAAGTGAATTACAATTCTATTAATTCATGAGTCCAACGATCATACCCCAAATAATTTTTCAATTACCTAACTCTTCATCTACTTAATGATTACTCATTCATCATTGTGGAGAATGATAATTGAGTAAGAAGAGAAATAGAAATGTCACATGATACAATACATAAAGCTTTGCAGGAAGATTTCCTAGCTTTCTTCTACAAAGCAATTGTCCTGGGATAGTTCCTGCATCAGATTGGATTACACGTGGACTTCGATAGTGGTGGATTCAACCTTCGATCAATCGAAGAAACAACAACAGAACAAGTACTAAGATTTAATTCTGTTGTGTTTAACATGCTCAATTTACAATTTGATAATGATTCTAGATATGTGATTCGTGTATGTTTCCATTGCGCTCATTAGATGATTACATGAATACCTAACAAAAACTTCATTCGTGAGCTTGGATACTGATGGGGTACGAACTAACAACTAAACCCTAATTGCGAGCCCAATAGCAGTGACCGGCCCATCAGCCCAAAACCCAGAAGAGTAAGAGTATCAGTTCGGCACAACCAAAGAGTTCGGTCATAGCCATAGCTCGGTAAAAGTCGACCCAATCGAGCTCAACTCTCAGATCGCAAAAGCTGATATCAGTTCGGCACAACCAAAGAGTCCCGGTCACAGCCCATAGCTCGGTAAAAGCCGACCAATCGAGCTCAACTCTCAGATCGGCAAAAGCTGATCGGCAAAGTTCAGCAGTTCGGTCTCAGTATTCGACCGAACAAGGAGATAGTGGACCCATGCAGGATCTCCACGACCTCCATTACACCCACGATCTATTTAGTGGTATTAAGCAGTTATCAACCCCACTACCAGGGCTGCAAACCACGATCTTAGTTCGAATGTATAAATAGAACTTAGATCAGATAGACCAGGGTTAAGCTCTCTAGATCCTGAATCTTATAGCGAATCAGTATTGTAATCTGTAAGCGAGACCAAGCAATACAAATTTGCCCTCTCTTCTTCCCGTGGACGTAGATTTACCTCAGTAAATCGAACCACGTAATTTCCCGTGTTGTGATCATTTATTACTTGCATTTATTCCCATCAAAAATTCGCCACATCATCACTGGCGCCGTCTGTGTGAAACAGAGAACCAAAACTGTGATAAAAGCGAGTTTTTGATCCTCTTCCACCAAAAAATGCATACCAGATCACATAATACCCATACTTCCGTCCGTGATGAACGTGAGGAAGCTAGTCCAGCCCGTAGGCCCGGAAAACAGCCTCGGAGAAATCTGCCTCCAGTTCTCACGGTGAAAGAACAAACCACTCCAAAAGTCATCGCACCGAGCCTCCCCAGCAGCTCGCTTTGAATGAGGCTGTCAAGTCGTTCTTGGCTGAGAAGCAGGATGAGTTCTTAACATTCCTGCAAAAGAGCCAGAAGCCGGAGAAGAAAACGGAGGATTCTCCCTCCCCCTCCAGACATGAAAGTCACTACCGCAGTAGAGTAGTGTCGTATTCCAGGAGAAAGAATCCTCACCACCGACATGTTCCTTCTCCTCCTCGGTACCGAAATCACAGGAGAACTCCATCTCCACCATACCGAAGAGATGTCGGATTCGCCATGTATGGAGCGCTGAAGACTCCATTTTCGGATGATATCACCAGAACTCCGTTGCCACAGAATTACCGAACTCCGTCAGTGACTTATGACGGGTTAGTGGATCCTCATGATTTCCTGGGACGCTATCAGTATAATATGGCGAACCAGGGTCTCAATGAGGTTCACATGTGTAAGCTGTTCCCGAGCTGCTTATCGGGAACGCAAGAAGAAGGGGTTTGACAGCCTCCCTCAAGGGAGCATTAGATCTTACAGAGATCTAATGGATGCTTTTCACAGGAGATTCTTCCAGAAAGCGGAAGCCCGAATCACTTCGGCTCAGCTGCTTTCTATACGTCAAGGTCGCGATGAAAAAATTAGCGACTTCATGACGAGATTCCACAAGGAATGCCTACAAGTAGATGATCTCAATGATCTACTTGTCATTTCGGCATTCCAAAATGGAATTCTGCCCGGAGCTCTCTACAGAAAGCTCGTTGAGTGCAGTCCGCAAACAGCTCAAGAGATGTGGGACATTGCGGACCAGTTTTCTCGTGCCGATGAGGCAGACCGTCGAAAACGGTCTTTAGACAGCTCATCCAGAGGAGACAAAAAGAAGCCCGATCATAGCGATCAGGGGCTTCCTCGCCGAACTCCTTTTGAAAGAATTCAAAGGGCACCGGTACAAGGCAGATTGGGACCACGTCTCGATCTTGAGAAACCGCCCGCTCAGTTCGTACCATTGAACAAGTCGAGAGCGGAAATTTTCGAACTGCATTCTGATATGTTCGAAAAACCAAAGCGGATGACGAAATCAGCCACGCGCCGAAGTCAGGATACGTACTGCTCCTACCATCAAGACCACGGTCACGATACCGAGGAGTGCCGAAATTTGGCAGCAGGTATTGATGTTCTTGTGAAAGCAGGGACGTTAAAAAAATACCAAAGCAAGCTGCCGAAGAAGAATAAGAAACAGAGAGGTGCGAACTGCGCTCCTCAGGATCCTAAAAGGCAACAGGATCCCGAAGACGATGACGAGCCGCAATATGACGGAGTAATCCAGACTATTGACGCTCTCCCAGCCGGGAAGACTAAGTCGTCTCTAAAAGCAGAACGCAGAGGCGTCAATCGAGAGGAGCCTATGCATAAAAGGCTGAAGAAGGAGGAAGTAATCACGTTTTCAGATGCAGATCCCGTCCCGGCCATTTCTCCTCATCAAGACGCGATTGTCATTCAAGCCGGAGTGGCAAACAAACTGATCCACAGAGTGTTTGTGGATACAGGAGCGTCGGTTAGCATTCTTTTTAAAGAATGTTTTGATAAACTGGAAGTGGATCCAGCTCGGCTCAGTCCGGCCCCACTTCCTCTGAAAAGTTTCGCCCAGGAAGACACCCGCCCTGAAGGTACTATCAGCCTTCCGATTACGGTGGGAAGAGCGCCTACTAGCTCCAGTACGATGATCGAGTTTTTTGTGGTAAAAGCTCGGTCCCCGTATAACATCATCCTGGGAAGAGACTGGCTCAACACAGTTCGGGCCATTTGCTCTACTTATCACCTCACAATCAAGATCCCCACTAAAGGAGGGATTGCAGTCATCCGAGGTGATCAAAAGAGAGCAAAAGAATGTTTGCAGATTGCGCTTAAAAGTGCCGAGCAATCAGATCGGCACCATCAAGCATAGCAATCACAGCAGCCGGAGTCAGAGGCAGGCGAAATGACCGAAGTCACACCGGAGCCGAACTCGATGACAGTTCAGTTATACGAAGATGATCCATCCAGAACGGTCAAGATCGGTTTCGCGGGGAACACCTCTGCTCCGGGAAAAGACCATCCAGCTCCTCAAAGAGTACAAAGATGTCTTTGCGTGGTCTCCGTTGGACATGACCGGAGTGTCTTCCGAGGTAATTACACATCGGTTAAATATTGATCCTTCAGTCCGGCCTATAAAACAGAAGCAAAGACTCTTTGCGGCAGAAAGAAAATCAAGTCATCCATGACGAAGTCCGCCAATTACTGAAAGCGGATGTATTATTCGAAGTAAAATATCCTTCTTGGGTGGCCAATCCTGTGATGATCAAGAAAAAAGAAGGAGGATGGCGGATGTGCATAGATTTTACCGATCTAAATAAGCACTGTCCTAAAGATTGCTACCCCCTTCCGAACATAGATAAAAAAGTAGAAGCTTTGATAGGCTTCGAAATTTTCTGTTTTCTTGATTTGTATAAAGGATACCACCAAGTTTTAATGGATGAGAATGATGCTTCAAAAACGGCTTTCATTACTGACTTCGGCATTTTTGCTTATAAAAAGATGCCATTCGGTTTAAAGAATGCCGGAGCCACATATCAAAGGATGGTAGACAAGCTATTTCGGCACCTGATCGGAAAAGAGGTTGAAGTCTATGTTGACGACATAGTTGTTAAAAGTAGAAGCACTTCGGATTACGAAGACAATCTCAAATCAACTCTCGACGTGCTCAAAAAAGCCAACCTCAAACTCAATCCCCAAAAATGTACCTTTTTGGTAGATTCGGGAAAGTTTCTGGGTTGTTGGGTTTCAAAGGACGGACTCAAGGCAAATCCCCTAAAGGTTCAAGTTGTTCAGAACATGGCAATGCCGAAGTCCATACATGATGTGCAAAGGCTAACTGGATGTCTAGCCGCACTGAATAGATTCCTTTCCCAAGCAGCCGAAAAGCAACTGCCGTTCTTCAATGTTTTGAAGAAGGCACCAAAGTTTGAGTGGGGAGCCGAACAGAAAAAGGCTTTTGACGAACTCAAAAGTTATTTAGCCGAACTCCCTATTCTCTCTGCTCCAACAGATGCCGAAGTCTTATTCTTATATTTAGCGGCATCAGATCAAACCATTAGCGCGGTACTTGTACGAGAAGAAGGTAGCGTCCTATCTACTTTACAAGCCGAGCATTAAGAGGTCCCGAAACAAGGTATCAACCTCTGGAAAAAAATTGCTCTGGCATTAGTAAATGCAGCAAGGAGACTGCGGCCATATTTCTATGCTCACAAGGTATGCGTCTTAACCGATCTTCCACTTCGGCAAGTTTGACTAAGCCTGAAGCATCAGGCAGAATTGCCAAGTGGGCCATAGAGTTGGGAGAACATTCAATAGAATATCTACCTCGGAAAGCCATCAAGGGACAAGCCTTGGCAGATTTTCTGGTAGAGGCAAAGTTCGATCAAGCAATCCCTATTATAGCCGAACAGAAAAAGCCCTACCAATGATGAACCAACACAGCCCCAGGAAACCCGAAGTAGAGCCGCCGGACTGTTGGATTGGATTCGTAGATGGAGCTTCGAATAAGACGGGAAGTGGAGCTGGTATTCTACTTATCGCTCCCGACGGACACGAGGTAACTTATTCACTTCGGTTCTTATTCCCAACCACTAATAACGAAGCCGAATACGAAGCCCTTCTTGCCGGACTTCGGTTAGCGCAAAGTCTCTTTATCAAATCTCTCAAAATCCATTGTGATTCACAAGTCATAGTGAATCACATGTTGGGTACAAGTGAAGCCCGAGATGAAAGGATGAAAAAAATACTTGGACAAAGCGCAAAGCATTAGCCGAAGTTTCTCTTTATTTCGGATAATCCGCATTCCCAGAGCGGAAAATGGCCGAGCAGATACTTTAAGCAAGTTGGCCTCATATCGAGCTCAAAAGTGGAGGAATTACCGCACAGAAGCATTGATGATGCTGAGGTACTACTTCAGTAACCAGCTCGCCGAACTGGATGACGCCAATATCAAAGTATCTAGATCAAGGACAACTGTCCGAGGATAAGAGAGAAGCTCGGAAAATCACATGCCGAGCACTTCGGTATGAACTTCATGAAGGAGTCCTATATAGAAAGTCCTACCTTCAACCGTTATTGCGATGTGTAGGACCAGAAGAGACGGACTACATCCTTAGAGAAGTTCATGAAGGATCGTGCGGCAGCCACATCGGAGCTAGAGCTTTAGCTAAAAAAGTTCTGAGATGGGGATATTATTGGCCACCTATGGTACAAGAAGCAGTACAGCTCGTTAAGAAATGTACGAAGTGCCAAATCCATGCAAATATCCCAAGGAGGCCGCAGACCGATCTATGTGCTATGCAAAGCCCTTGGCCTTTTATGCAATGGGGCATAGACATAGTAGGACCACTACCACAAGCTCCTCGGCAAATGAAATTCTTGATCGTTGCCGTGGACTACTTCACAAAGTGGGTGGAGGCTGAACCATTAGCTACGATAACGAGCTCGAAGGCATTGGATTTTGTTTGGAAGAACATAGTTTGCCGATTGGCATACCCCAATCCCATTCGGATAATGAGGACTCAGTCCCCGACAAGACATTCAAGATGGTGCCAAGGTTTGATATTCAACAGCGGTTCACTTAGGTCTCTCACCACAAGCAAACGGACAAACGGACGTAACAAACCGTATTTTGGTGAAAGGATTTTAAAAGCTCGGTAGAACAAGCCAAAAGGACAATGGGTTTAGAAAATCTTACTCAAGTCCTATGGTCGTACAGAACTACACCCAAACCTCCAACGGTGATGAAACCCGTACAAGTCTGTGTACGCACTGAACCGCGTAATTCCAGTTGAGGTCGGCAACCCAGCCAACCGAGAACGCGCCGGCCCCCACGAACACTCAATTTCTCAACAGAATGATGATGAGGACTGAAGAGCCGAACTAGATCTTGCCGAAGAAAAGAAGAGAAATGGGCTGCATAAAGCAGCCAAGTACAAGGAGCAAGTAACCCGGGTAGTTAACCAAAGGGTGAAAAAAAGCTGCAGTTTTCAAGTGGGAGATCTTCGTTATTGAGAAACACATGAAGTAAGCCGAAGAGAAAGCTGGGGCAACTTGAACCCACTGGGAAGGTCCGTATCGGGTGTCAGACGTCCTGGGAAAAGGGTCTTATAAATGTTTAAGCCGAATTGTGGTCTTGTATCCTCTTTAGAAGCTTTGACTTCAATCGTTGGCTTATTGCAGTTCGTTTCAGACGAAGTGCTTGTTTAAGCTGAATTGTGGTCTTGTATCTTCTGTAGAAGCTTTTGACTCACAACCGTTTAGCTTGTATATGTTCTAAGAAGGGGATCAGCCTTCGAAGAACAAGATACCTCAGTAACATTTGTAAGAGACGACACGCACAGAGACAGACAAAACGCATACAGACAAAACGCACAGAGACAAATAAAGACAAGTAAACCAAATAAAGCACATTGACTGAACAAGACTCAAGACTGACTGACCGGACTGTCTCTTACAAATGGAACTTTTTGAGGTTGGAAATGTGCCATGTCGGGGTACCTGTTTCTCCTGACATGTGAGCCAATTTGTAAGACCCTTTGCCGAGGACTTCTGCACCCGATACGGACCTTCCCATGTGGGTTCGAGCTTTGCCCAGCTTTTTTGCTCGGCTTACTTCGTTGTTTCTCAGACGAGATCTCCACTTGAAATTGTAGCTTCTTCACCCTTTGGTTGTAATACCGGGCTACTTGCTCCTTGTACTTGGCTGCTTTTATGCATGCCAATTCTCTTCTTTCTTCGGCAAGATCTAGCTCGGCTCTCAGTCCGTCGTCATTCATTTCTGAGGAGAAATTTAGAGTTCGGGGACTGGGTACGCCGATCTCCACCGGAATCACGGCTTCAGTGCCGTACACAAGACTGTACGGAGTTTCACCGTTGGAGGTTGTGGGTGTAGTTCGGTAGGACCATAGGACTTGAGGGAGATTTTCTACCCATTGTCCTTTGGCTTGTTCTAACCGAGCTTTTAACCCTTTCACCAGGATACGATTTGTTACCCCGTTTGTCCGTTTGCTTGTGGATGAGAGACCGAAGTGAACCGCTGTTGAATATTCAGCTCTTGGCACCAATTCTTGAACGTCTTGTCGGTGAACTGAGTCCCGTTATCCGAGATGAGGATGTGGGGTATGCCAAATCGGCACACTATGTTCTTCCAGACGAAATCCAATGCCTTCGAGCTCGTTATCGTAGCTAATGGTTCAGCTTCCACCCACTTCGTAAAGTATCCACGGCAACGATTAGGAATTTCATTTGCCGAGGAGCTTGAGGAAGTGGTCCACTATGTCTATGCCCATTGCATGAAAGGCCAAGGGCTTTGCATAGTGAATAGATCGGTCTGCGGCATCCTTGGATATTTGCATGGATTTGGCACTTCGGGCATGTCTTGACGAGCTGCACTGCTTCTTGTACCAAGGTTGGCCAATAATATCCCCATCTTAGAACTTTTTTAGCTAAAGCTCTAGCTCCGATGTGGCCCGCACGATCCTTCATGAACTTCTCTGAGGATGTAGTCCGTCTCTTCTGGTCTACGCACCGCAATAACGGCTGGAGGTAAGACTTTCTAAAGAGGACTCCTTCATGAAGTTCGTACCGAAGTGCTCGGCACGTGATCTTCCGAGCTTCTCTCTATCCTCGGGCAATTGTCCTGATCCAGATACTGCAAGATCGGCGTCATCCAGTTCGGCGAGCTGGACACTGAATGTACCTCGCTTCATCAATGCTTCGATGCATTAATTCTTCCGCCTTTGAGCTCGGATCTGAGGCCAACTTACTTAAGGTATCTGCTCGGCTATTTCCGCTCTGGGAACGCGGATTATCCGAAAATAGGAGAAACTTCGGCTGATGCTTTTGCGCTTTGTCCAATACTTCTTCATTCTCTCGTCACGGGCTTCACTTGTACCAACATGTGATTTACTATGACTTGTGAATCACAATGGACTTTGAGAGATTTAACGAGCAGACTTTGCGCTAACTGGAGTCCGGCAAGGAGGGCTTCGTACTCGGCTTCATTATTAGTAGTGGGGAATAGGAACCGAAGTGAGTAGGTTACCTCGTGTCCGTCGGGAGCGACGAGTAAAATACCAGCTCCACTTCCATCTTGTTTGAAGCTCCATCTACGAATCCGCTCCAGCAGTCTGGCGGCTCTACTTCGGATTCCAAGGGCTGTACTAGTTCGGCATTGGCAGAATTTTTCTGTTCGGCAATGACAGGGATTGCTTGATCGAACTTGGCCTCTGCAAGAAATTCTGCCAAGGCTTGTCCCTTGATGGCTTTTCGAGGTAGGTACTCGATTCGAGTGTTCTCCCAGCTCTATGGCCCATTTGGCGATTCTGCCTGATGCTTCTGGCTTGGTCAAAACTTGCCGAAGAGGCAGATCGGTTAAGACACATACCTTGTGAGCATAGAAGTATGGCCGCAGTCTCCTTGCTGCATTTACTAACGCCAGAGCAATTTTCTCCAGAGGTTGATACCTTGTTTCTGGACCTCTTAATGCTCGGCTTGTAAAGTAGATGGGAAACTGCTTTAGGCCTTCTTCTCGTACAAGCACCGCGCTAATGGTTTGATCGGATGCCGCTAAGTATAAGAAAATTACTTCGGCTTCGGTTGGAGCAGAGAGAATAGGAAGCTCGGCTAGATAACTTTGAGCTCGTCAAAGGCCTTTTTCTGCTCGGCTCCCACTCGAACTTGGTGGCTTTTTCAACACCTTGAAGAACGCAATTGCTTTTCGGCTGCTTGGGAAAGGAATCGATTCAGTGCGGCTAGACATCCGGTTAGCCTTTGCACGTCATGTATGGACTTCGGCATTGCCATGTTCTGAACGACTTGAACTTTTGAAGGGTTTGCCTTGAGTCCGTCCTTTGAAACCAACAACCCAGAACTTTCCCGAATCTACCAAAAAGGTACACTTTTGGGATTAAGTTTGAGGTTGGCTTTTCTTGAGCACGTTGAGAGTGGACTTGAGGTTGTGCTCGTACTCCGAAGTGCTTTTGCTTTTGACGACTATATCGTCAAACATACACTTCGACCTCCTTTCAATCAGGTGCCGAAAAAGCTTGTCTACCATCCTTTGATAAGTGGCTCCGGCATTCTTTAGACCGAATGGCATCTGTTTATAAGCGAAAATGCCGAAATCGGTAATGAAAGCTGTTTTCGGAGCGTCACTCTCATCCATCAATACTTGGTGATATCCTTTGTATAAATCAAGAAAACAGAAAATTTCGAAGCCGATCAAAGCTTCTACTTTTTTATCTATATTCGGAAGGGGATAGCAAATCTTTTGGACAGTGCTTGTTTAGATCGGTAAAATCTATGCACATCCGCCATCCTCCTCCTTTTTTTCTTGATCATCACAGGATTGGCCACCCAAGAAGGATATTTCACCTCGAATAGTACATCCGCTTTTAGTAATTGGCGGACTTCGTCATGGATGACTTGGCTTCTTTCTGCCGCAAAGAGTCTTTGCTTCTGTTTTACCGGCCGGATTGAAGATCAATATTTAACCGATGAGTGATTACCTCGGGGGGCACTCCGGTCATGTCCAACGGAGACCATGCAAAGACATCTTTGTACTCCTTGAGGAGCTGAATGGTCTTTTCCCGAGTAGAGCGCGTTCCTGCGAAGCCGACCTTGACCGTTCTGGATGGATCATCTTCGTATAACTGAACGGTCATTGAGTTCGGCTCTGAAGTGACTTCGGTCATCTCGCTTGCCTCTGACTCCGGTTGCTGTGATTGCTATGCTTGATGGTGCCGAACTGATTGCTCGGCACTTTTAAGCGCAATCTGCAGACATTCTTTTGCTCTCTTTTGATCACCTCGGATGACCGCTATCCCTTTTAGTGGGGATCTTGATGGTGAGGTGATAAGTAGAGCAAACGGCCCGAACTGCGTTGAGCCAGTCTCTTCCCAGGATGATGTTGTACGGAGACCGAGCTTTTACCACAAAGACTCGATCATCGTATTGGAACTTGTAGGCGCTTTTCCCACCGTGATCGGAAGGCTGATAATACCTTCAGGGCGGGTTCCTCCTGGGCGAAACTTTTCAGAGGAAGTGGAGCCGGACTGAGCCGAGCTGGATCCACTTCCATTTTATCGAAACATTCTTTAAAAAGAATGCTGACTGACGCTCCTGTATCCACAAATACTCTGTGGATCAGTTTGTTTGCCACTCCGGCTTGAATGACAATAGCGTCTTGGTGAGGAGAGATGGCTGGGACGGGATCGGCATCTGAAAATGTAATCACTTCGTCCTTCTTCAGCCTTTTATGTGTTGCTCCTCTTGATTGGAACCTCTGCGTTCTGCTTTTAGGGACGACTTAGTCTTCCGGCAGGGAGAGCATCAATAGTCAGGATTACTCCATCGTATTGCGGCTCGTCGTCGTCCTCGGGATCCTCATGCCTTTTCGGATCCTGAGGATTGCAGTTCGCACCTCTCTGCCTTTT
Organism: Salvia splendens; assembly: GCF_004379255.2. Taxonomy (NCBI): domain Eukaryota; kingdom Viridiplantae; phylum Streptophyta; class Magnoliopsida; order Lamiales; family Lamiaceae; genus Salvia; species Salvia splendens. The sequence continues at coordinate 10,101,071 of NC_056038.1, forward strand.
GTTCTTTTTCGGCTGCTTGCTTGATATTTTTTTAACGTTCCTGTTTTCACAAGAACATCAATACCTGCAGCCAAATTCTCGGCATTCTCGTATCGTGACCGTGGGTTTGATGGAAGGGAGCAATATTGATCCTGAGGTCGCCGTGCGGCTGATTTCGTCATCCGCTTTGGTCTTTCGAACATATCGGAATGTAGTTCGAAAATTTCCGCTCTTGACTTGTTCAGCGGTACGAACTGAGCGGGCAGCTTTCTCGGGATTGAGACGGGGTCCCAATCTGTCTTGCACCGGGGCCTTTTGAATTCTTTCAAATGGAGTCCGGCGAGGATGCCCCCGATCGCTATGATCGGGCTTCCTTCTGTCTTCTCGGGACGATGAGCTGTCTAACGACCGTTTGCGACGGTCTGCCTCATCGGCCCGGGAGTACTGGTCCCGCAATGTCCCACATTTCCTGAGCTGTCTGCGGACCGCACTCACACGAGCTTCCTGTAGAGAGCTCCGGGCAGGATTCCATTTTGGAATGCCGAGATGATAAGCAGATCGTTGAGATCGTCTACTTGCAGGCATTCCTTGTGGAATCTTGTCATAAAGTCGCTGATTTTTTCGTCGCGACCTTGACGAATGAAGCAGCTGAGCCGAAGTGATCCGGGCTTCCGCTTTCTGAAAGAACCTCCGGTGGAAAGCATCCATTAGATCTCGGTAGGATCTAATGCTGCCTTGAGGAAGGCTGTCGAACCACCTTCTGGCGTTCCCAATGAGCAGCTCGGGGAACAGCTTGCACATATGGACCTCATTGAGACCCTGGTTCGCCATATTATATTGATAGCGTCCCAAGAAGTCATGAGGATCCTCTAGCCCGTCATAAGTCATTGACGGTGTCCGGTAGTTCCGCGGCAAGGAGTTCGGGTGATGTCGTCTGAGAACGGAGTCTTTAATGCTCCGTACATGGCGAACCGACATCTCTTCGGTACGGAGGAGATGAAGTTCTCCTGTGGTTCCGGTACCGAGGAGGAACAGGAACATGTCGGGGTTGAGGATTCTTTCTCTGGAAGACACGTCACTACTGCGGTAGTGACTTTCATGTCTGGATGAGGAGGGAGAATCCGCCGTTGTCTTCTCCGGCTGTTTGCTCTTCTGCAGGAAGGTTAAGAACTCCTCTGCTTCTCGGCAAGAACAGCTTGACAGCTTCATTTAAATCGGGCTGCTGGGAAGACTCGGTGCGATGACTCCTGGAGTGGCTTGTTCTTCATCGTGAAAACTGGAAGTAGATGTCTCCCGAGGCTGTTTTTCCGGACCTGCGGGCTGGACTAGCTTCCTCATGGTTTTCACGAACGGTATTACGGGTAGTGTGTGATCTGGTATGCATTTTTTTTTGGGGTGGAAAAAGGGTCAAAAATTCGCTTATCACAAATTTGGTTCTCTGGTTCCCACAGACGGCGCCAGTGATGAATCGGCGAATTTCTGATGTTAGTGAATGCAGGAAAAACGCAGATCACGACACAGAGAATTTACGTGGTTCGATTTACTGAGGTAAATCTACGTCCACGGGGAAGAAAAAGAGCAGAGTTGTATTGCTTGATCTGTTTTCTACAGCTTACAATACAGACTTGCTATTTGTATTCTATCTCTAGAGATCGAGAGAATGTAACCCTATCTATCTGATCTAGGTTCTATTTATACAAAGGACCAAGATCGTGGCATGCAGCTATTTACTAGGTAGTGGATGTCGTGGAGATCGTGGCGATCTTGCATGGGTCCACTATCCTGCATGAGTTAATGACTGCTTGACACCACTAATAGATCGTGGGTGTAGTGGAGGTCGTGGAGGTTCTGCATGAGTCCACTATCTCCCAGTTCGGTCGAATACTGAGACCGAACTGCTGAATTATTGCCGAGCAGCTTTTGCCGATCTGAGAGTAGAGCTTGATGCCGACCTGAGAGCAGAGTTTGATTGGTTGGCTTTTACCGAGCTGTAGGCTGGGGCCGAACTCTTTGGTTGTGCCGAACTGAACTCTTTAGTCATGCCGAACTGATACTCTTCTTGGGCTTTACTGCTGTTGGCTTGTTTAGTACGTACTCCATCAATTTGTGATTAGAATTTAGATATATATACCAACTCCCAACATTTAGGTTTTGATTGAACTTAATATTATGACATTTCAATATATATTCAAAGATGTGAAAATGAAATATAAACATTCGAGTGCCTTACTTTGGCAATACGGTGTTTTGTTTTTTTTAAATGCTCATTTTGTTCAATAGTTTTTCACTCTCTCTCTCACAAACACACACACACACAGTTTTCTTTTTAGTTTGCAAAATGCAAGCATGGCTGGTGCGGTTATGTATAGAATGATGGCAGCTGTGGCTGGTTGTGATGCTTTGCAGCAGAGTATTTGGCGATCCAGACTTGCTTCAAGATATTTGTGTTGCTGATCTCACTTCTGCTACTTATCCATTTTAAACTATTTTATGATTGTACATGACATGACCACTACTTCAATTCTCCATAATTTCTTATTTTATCTCTACTCTAAGGGCTTGTTCTGTTTGTCATATAGAGGTCATTTAAATTATGTATCTGTGCCTATCATGTGTTCTATTTGACATACACCATAAATGCACAGCCCTACAAATGGGCTTTGGCCCGTTTCTTTTTGGCCATATAATGGCGTTAGTGTATCGGGGTCTGGCCCTACGATACATATTAGGCTCTAATCAGGGTTTGAGGTAAACCAATAACATTTGCTTTGAACATGCATAGAAAATTGGGGGAATCGTAGCATAACATTCCCAAACCAACACAAGCCCTTTGAACAAATCTGTGCAGAAGAGAAGCGACACTCACCGCAACGAGAGATTTCAGGTGAGTCTGTTCTTTGTTTTGTTTGCATTGATTAATTTTTTCGAAGGCTACAAACCCAATTCGAATTTGTAATTTTGAATTAATCCTCCTACCGGTTCATTCCCTATTTTTTTTTCGAAATCTACAAAACCCATGGAATCTCCCTTTCTAATTGAATAATTTGAATTTGTAATTTTGAATCCAACCCAAGTTTACAATTGAATTGATTAATTCATTTGAATTTGAATTTTTTTGGAGGCTAAAAAACCCTAGATCGTATTGTGGGGAATCTGCCTTTCAGTTAATGTAGCAAACGAATTTATTAATTCATTTGGCCGTTTTCGAATGCAATCCGGTGTTATAGGTTATATGGATTGTAGAATTACGTGGCTGATTCGTTTTGTGCGTCTCGACGTGTGATTTGGGGTTTTTGAATGCAAATGAAACCGCGTAATAGATGTTAATTAAGATGTCTGGTTTAATGATAAAGAATTAAAGATGCTGAATTTTGGTTGAACTCAGTGAGAAAAATGGGATTTTGAAGTTTTCCACTGCAATGGTGCATAGTTTAATTTTTTCTCATCCAATTGCTTACTTTGAATTTGTAATGTTGAATCCAATCGATTCAAAATATAGTGTGAGAAATATACCAGTATTTCAGCAACTTGTTGTGTGAAAAAAATTAATATTGATGTTGCATCGTGCTAATTGTGATGTAGAGAATTCACAGCTTTGTGGTTATTATTTGAATAATGAAAGGGTAGTTGAATAGTTTAAGCTTCCTTTATTTGAATGATGAAAGATTAGTTGGAATTGAAACTTATTTGTATATCTATGCACAGATGAGGGAACATAAGAAGCAAAATGCTTATGTGAGGCAAATAATTGAGGACATAATTTGGACTCAAACCGTGGCGCGAATTTGTATACTGCACATGATTTTTAGCAAAGTTTCGAAGAAAAGGAGGCGAGCTGAATTTGCGTTGGCTTACGACATTCTGAATCGAGTACCGATGCAGATTCAACGTTTAAACAGACTCGTTGGGGTAACTGACACAGATTGTTTAGTTAATTGTAGGATGGACCGGAATACGTTTGGAAGGTTGTGTTCATTGTTTACAGAGTTGGGAATGTTACGCGTCCGGCGGTTCGTAGGGATAGAAGAGCAAGTCGCCATTTTTCTAGGTGTCATAGCACATCACAAGAAAAACCGTGTTGTTCGATTTGATCATTGGCGATCAGGGAACACAGTTTCATTCTACGTTCATGAGGTCCTTGCAGCAGTATTAAAGTTGCATTCCTTGTTCTTGGTCAAACCCGAGCCTATTCGCGAAGATTGTGTAGATTGGCGATGGAAATGTTTTCAGGTATGTTTTATATTTTAGTAGCGAAGACTATTCTTTTTGGAATAAACTATATATTCAGCATTTCACTACGTGAGTGTGTGGCTACTTCTTGTGCATACAGGGGTGTCTTGGTGCTCTTGATGGCACCTACATTGACGTTTTAGTACCAAACGAGGACAAACCACGGTTTAGGAATAGGAAGGGTCAGATAACAACCAACACTTTGGCCGCTTGCGACAGGCACATGCGTTTCACATACATATTACCCGGCTGGGAGGGATCAGCTGGCGATGCTCGAGTGCTTCGCGATGCCGTAACTCGTCCTCATGGGTTGCGAGTCCCAATAGGTAAATTGACTAGCTTTGAATAAGTTACAATATTCAGCAACATATATCAATTCAAATGGAAAATTTATATTTGGTTAGTTTTTACTAAACTGATGTTGAGTTTTGTCTGGTCTAGGTAATTATTATTTGTGTGATAATGGATATGCGAACAGTGAAGGTTTTCTAACCCCTTACAAGGGGGTGAGGTATCACCTCCAAGATTGGGGTCCTGATGCGCAAATTCCACAAAATGCTGTAGAGCTCTTCAACATGCGTCATACCAAAGCTAGGAATGTAATTGAGAGAGCATTCGCGGTACTGAAGATGCGGTGGGGTATTTTGCGCAGTGCCTCCTTCTATCCCCTCAAAGTTCAAATAAATTTAATTATAGCATGCTTCCTTCTCCATAACTACGTTCGGTCTGAGATGCCAATTGATCCACTCGATGACCTTTTGGACTGCATGCCTGAGAGCCAAGGGGCTGAGGCCGAGGGAGATCATAGGGACATTGAATACGTTGACTACGTTGAGGCAACGTCATCTTGATCATCCCTTGTTACGCCCACCACCCATTCAAGGCCATTGAGCATTTGGAGTCTGCAGAGATTAGGTAAGCTACCTCCATGCTCGCACATCCATTCATAAGGAATAACCTTCATGTCAAAAAAGTATGTGTCGTTGTTAGTTTGGAAAGCAAGCCTCGCATGTAAAATACATATGAATTTTCCAACTTACCATGCGGTACAAGCATGACCGTGTAGTCAATGTCCGACAAAACGATGGTTTAATGTGCCTAGGAACCGGAAAGTTAGTGGTTATATGCAAAATAAAAATGTTCGATAATCGACAACAATAAATTACTTACTCCGGCAGCAGTGGCGGAGGAGCTGATGCTGATGCCATTGCATACATGATGTGATTAGAGAATACAGTTTGGTTCCGAAGAGTGATACTTTGGGGGCTTGTACAACATAAGCTCTTCAATATAGCTTTGTGGAGGCTACATCTTACCCGTGAGCTGATTTGACAAAGCATTTTCCAAACAAAATAAATCTGCTCCACCCATCACTATATGAAAGACAACACAGTAGCAACAATGAGCTGTAAAATCATGCAGGAATCTCCTATTATCATGCAGGAATCTACTCTAAACAAGGCTGCGATGGCAGATATGCCCCTCACGAGTCTGATTTGTCTAGTCATTCACGGGCATACAATTGCTTGGGATGGTGATGAAATAACTCATATTTAGCTGACCCTTCAATTGAAGCTTGGACCCAGCAACTTTGGCTTCTTTCATTCCTTCACTTGAAATGGGAACAAAAATCCCTCAACAAGGCTTTTTCTTTTACAAATCAAGCTGGACAGCTGAGGTAGATTCACTGCTGCTATCCTTGATAATCAAAACCAAAGAAATGAACAAGTGGAGCGGTTCCGTGATCCCCATACCCATCCTCGAAGAAGTGGCGGAGGTGCTCACCAAAGAAGTGGGGGTGCCATTCACATGGCCACAATTGTACGAGAGATTTCAGAACCTTGAAGAGAGACACATACTTTTCGACAAGGTAGTCAAAACCAACGGTGTGTATTGGAATGCTAACACCAACGTGGTCATGGCACCGGAGCAAGTATGGAAACCCATTTTGAAGGTAGGTGGATACAATGTTTGTTTTATGTCAGCTTGTTCATTGTAACTCCATGGCTCCGTTGTTCTTGTAGGAAAATAAATTGGCTGCAGCTTATTACTATTGTGGGGACCCCGAATTTCCAAGATTGAGGTTGCTGTTCGGACCGCAAGATATTAAGCAGGAGAGTGCACCACTGATATTCAATATTTCTGACACTACCGTGCCCGTAGAGGATCTCAATCTGATGTTTAAGCCATTAGATGGAGTTGGAATGGCGCCGACCGTGGAGCTAAGCGTGTCCGTCTCTTCTCCTCCCATGCCCAAAGTGCCAAAGATGAAACGCAATTTGTTTGGAGACGGGTTCACGAATGTGGGTAGTCAGTCCAATAACGAGGATATGGACCCGCGTATCGGGAAGAAATACCCCCAAAGCCGAAGAAATTTCCTCCAAGCAATTTAGGTTCGCCACATGGAAGTTCATGTGGCTCTTCGAACACCCACAAGTATTGACGTTTTATGTTGTATTTGTCTTCCTTCTACTCTATTAAGCTAGGTTGTGTATGTGATCTATCTCGTGTACGTTTTGCTGGAATATCTATGTGGAAATTCAATCAATGAGATCAATATTTGCTGATTAAGGTTTTCCTTCAAATGCAGCTGATTAAGGAATACTAGGAAATCGTTTACTGATTAAGGCAACATAATCCTTCCTACAAAAGATGATAGATAATAATATAATCTACAGACAATTGCAACAAGCCAATGTTGAAGAGGGGCTTCCAAAAAAAAAGTTTCAGACAGAAAATAGGCTTTATAAATTATATCAGGCAAGCCATCGACCTACGCCACCCCTTCACCCGTTGTAGATTCCCCCATCTATCCCGAACCATATTTCGCAAGCACACGAAGCACGAACGCGATACGGTCATCATCCGGCATCCCAAGAAAGAAATCCAACCTTTCCACCTTCTCCAGAATAATCTCCCCTGCATCAAACTTTTGCTCCCTTGTCAGTCCAGGCAAGCGACCTAGTTCAGCAAATACTTCCTTCCGTGCTTTGCTCAGATCGAACTCATAACCAATGCGGAGGGATAAAGAATCCAACCTCACGTTGGTGGCGTCATTGATTTTCCCCAGCAGTTCAATGAGACCATCTATAGAATGGTCAGCCTTTCTCTTTTTCCCACCCGCAGGCCGAGCAGCTTTCTCACGGTTAGTGTTGCCTGAGCTTTCAACCGGAGCATCGGGAGGAGTGCTGGTCTGACTCAGTGGATGAGAAGTGGGCACATCAGTAGAGCCAACAGAGTTGCCAACCTCACCTCCATCGCTTGAGCCTGAGCCGGTGTCCTGAGTGTAAAGCCCATTGACCGCATCCATCAAACCAGTAGCTGATCCCCCAGCAGCCCTATCCTTACCAAAGATGACCTGCCAATGGTCCCAGAATGGCCAGCTCTTATCCCTCATGTAGCGAGCATGAGGGTCTTGCTGTACATACGAATTCGTAACATAACACACACCATCAGAATTGCCAATGTGAAGCAAACATATTGAGTATTATTTTTAAAACTAACTTGAAAACATGATGATATCCATTAGAACGAGATTTGGTACCTTGACAATTTGCGACCACTGATCGTCGTCGCAATCTATCTTGTAGTCGTCGTGGAGGTTGAACCCCACACCGCTACGACTTAAGATGCCACGCAAAGAATTGTAGCATCTTTTCCAGGAAGTGAGCTTCGAGTTAATATGAGGAGTTGCTTTGATGTCAGTGTTGGGGTAATGCTTCTTCAGGGCTTCCTCGAGTCTGCCAAGGTAGCCTGTCCGAAATCCATTATCGGCTTTCCATCCGGTGACAACAAGGTCCTTCAGCGCAACCACAAGAATCTCCTCCTCACGGTATGACCAGGTTCGGCGGGTTCGGTCACCGTTGCCTCTCCTTGACCGTCCAAGGCGGGAATTCACTGAACCACAACAAAATCACCCAATTAAAACTGTAAAGCACTGCAAGATCTAAGAACGAAATGCGAATTCACTGGTGCTTTCAAATAAATTACCAAACGAAATGATGTTGAACCATACGAAAATAAACTCTCTTTTATTCAATTCTGAGATAGCTATATGTACCTTGCGAACTCGGCACATCAGGGGAAGTGAACCTTGAACGCATGTAGTCAGACATCTTCAACTGGACAAAGTGAAAATAGCTTCTGCGGAATTTGCGAGGCGATTCTGGAACACTGAAATGGAAGAGCGGCGGAAGAGAGTTGTAATATATATTCTCCAATTTAGGTTTGGGTATTGTGGTATTTGATTTACAGCAAACCAAACACACGATATATATCACTTGTGCTTTATATAGTGCAAACCAAACAGCTGAAATGAATAACCCAACTTCTAATTTGTGTCATATTTATCTGGCCTCTCCTTATCTACCCTAAATCCTATTGGACAAACAGAACAAGCCCTAAGGGTATTCACTATGGATAGCCGCGGCTATAGCATCGGTTTGGGGCGGAAGCGGGGCGGCTTATAGTGGCATTGGGCAGACACCGAAATGGGGGCGGTAGGCGGCGGACGGGCTTCAGGCGACTCCGGGGCGAGGACGCGCCTCCTCCGGGGCGGACGCGGCGATAGGCGCGGCGCCTATAGTGGCGGACCTGTCCGCCGCGCCGGTGGACGATTTTTTTTTTTAATTTAGTGTTTAATTTTAATTTTAATTTTAATTTCTTCACGTATAGTCGTCTTCTTCTATTTACGTATAGCCCGATAAATTTATTCATAATTGCTTGAAACATTATAAATTAAAATTGATTATAAAATTTGGGGGCTATTGGAGGTGTCCACTATAGTGGCGGAAATAAAATTTTGGGGCTATGAACAACAAAACTGGGGCTATGGACAAAAACTGGGATGAGACTATTGAGGGTGTCCGCCTCATAGTGGACACTCTAACAGTAGTACTAACATTTATCTACGTCAATGCTGCTATTGAAAACGCACGGAATCATTGGGTTCTTGTGTCCTTTTATAATCCATTAAGAAGTATTATTATTTTAATTATTTTATTAGTGTTCAAATTATTTCTTCATTTTTAATATGTCGCCTCCGTTCAATTCATTGTCCTCATTGCCATGACCATCACAACTCCTTTGTGGAGTCATATCTCATTTTTAACACGCTTGATGAATCGTCTCTTGTAGTAGTTGTTATGTTAGATTTGTAGTGTCACCTTAACCGTGGATTGAATCAATATCAATTTGACCCGATAACAACTCAAATTATTTGCTCTACTCTTATCTCAAGAACCCTTCAACTTATTAATTCCCTCACTAAATATTCATTAATTACTAAAATATCCATAAAACTCTTAATTTTGAAGTACTTTTCTGATAAGAAATTTATGCCTGCCTTATCACCAATCAATTTGAATAATTTAAACAGAAATGAGTTCAATTTCCATCATGCACTTAATATTTATGGATAAATAAATATAGTCTACAATGACGGATATTGGTAAACAGAATTGAAGCTAAACGGATATTCGTGCAAGTCAAACGTGACGGCGGAGGACTTCTTCTCCGGTGGCTTAGCTAAACCCGGCGCCACCAACACCTCCACCGGGTCAGCCGTCAACACACTCGGCGTCTCCCTGGCCAGCGTCGACTACGCCCCGGGCGGCCTCAACCCGCCCCACAAGCACCCACGCGCCACCGAGGTCGTGTTGGTGCTCAAAGGCGAACTCGACGTCGGCTTCATCACCACCGCCAACGTCCTCATCTCCAAGTCCATCAAGGAAGGGGACATCTTCGTTTTCCCTAAAGGCCTAGTCCACTTCCAAAAGAACAGTGGTGACTCCCCGCCGCCTTCAACAGCCAGCTCCCGGGGACGCAGTCCATCGCTGAGACATTGTTTGCTGCTTCGCCGCCGGTGCCGGATAATGTGCTCACCAAGGCGTTTCAGGTCGACAAGATTAAGTCCAAGTTTGCACCTTGAGTTCATAAAATTATTAATTTTATACTCCACTTGAGTTTGTGTTTTTGTGTACAATTATTGATTAGTAGTGATTTAAATAATGTGTAGGTAAAATTTACTTTGTTAATGTGATCAAGAATAAAGTAATAAAATTCCGTTATAACTAATTTTCTAGCTCTTTATTGAGTTATTGGAGTCTTGGGAGTCATATTTTATTTTATACTAGAACTCTAAAAGATTTATAAAAGTCCGAAAAAAAACTCTTGTTTTAGAGCACACGTGACATGACAAATTATTTCATTTAGATGATTGTTGTGGTTTATTTGGACACCATTGCGACAACCTTCATGATGCTCATAGTGTTTAACCACATGTACAAACAATTTGCTTTCAACAATATGCAAGTGGCGGATCTTTGGGGGGGGGGGGGGTCCCGGCTGTTCGAAGAGCTTAAACTTTCCCTTGAATCGAGTCAAAAATAGCATATCCGCCCCCTCCGTGGAGTGTAGAACTCTATTTGCTTTCAACAAACGTCATATAAAATGTATCCAATGGTTTGATTGTTGAGTTTTTAACCTAGAGGCTAGGGTTCAATCATCAATAACAACAACATATGTTATACCATTCTTTACTTTTTTTATTTTACCAATTCATATTTCTTCTTATTATCAAAATAATACCTTTAAATACTTTATGAAATCTAAACTTTTACTAATGTGCATATATTATGCTGTTATATTTATTCTTTAATTAAAACCATTTTTAATCTTGTGTTAAAGTTTTTTGGTCCTAAAGTACTTATAAATTGTGATCCATGCATCTTATTCTCTATGTAACAAAATAAACGTTTTAAATATTTTTGAAATCTAAATATTTACTACTTTACTTATATCACTTTTGTATATAATATTTACAATGATTTTGAATGTACGTAATAATTATAATAATTTTATATTTTAAAATGAATAATACATATTTGCAAGGTATAATACATGTTTATATTTTATTAACGAAGTTAGTGCTACTTAAATATTAATATAATATTAAATATTAAATTTATTAATATTTAATATTTAAATTCCGCCCCGCCGGGCTATCGATTATATTGAACTCTAGATACATTATTGTATTCAATAAATGTGTACATCCCAATGATTAGTGCTCTCGGATTGTGGCTGCGGCATGAGTGGTGTTTTCCTTGTTGGTCAGAAATATTAGTATTATTTATAAGTTTAAAAGTAGACTAAAGTCTTAAAATGGTCCTTAACATATTGCATTTTTTATTTTGGTCCAATACATTATCTTTTGAATTATTTGGTCCATCACATTGAAATCGGATCACATTTGGTCCATTTTTGGACGGTTCCGTTAAATATTTGACGGTTTTTAATTACTGAGTCACAAATCCGTCACTAACTGGGAGAAACTGATCTGTCACTAACTCGTCACTAATGCTTCATTAGTGATATAGAATTACTCTGGCCCGGTCAAGCCCATCTTCATTTTCATGTTTTACCTTGTTAAGAGCATCCACTATAGGCGGACACTTCCAATAGCCCTGCCCCCTTTTTTTGTCCACAGCCCCACTTTTTTTGTCCATAGCCCCAATTTTTTCCTCCATGCCCCACTATAGGCGGACACTTCCAATAGCCCCGAAATTTTAATAACCAATTTTAATTTTAATTTTAATTTTAATTCAATTATAATAAGTAATTAAATTTATCGGACTATACGTAATTATAAAAAAAAGGGTATAAGTGAAGAAATTAAAATTAAACACCATATTTTTGTTGTATTAAAGTGGGGGTAAAAGTATACAACGAATATTAATCTACTAAACATCATAATAGTGTTCACACTGCAACCGACACCTCCCCTACGTGCCCAAACTTCTTCAACCCAAATCGGCATGGAGTGTGGTATGTGATGTGCTCCTGCGCATATCACTGAAACGTTGGATCAAATATTCATTGCTCCGTGGTACGCCCATCTGGATCGCGCGCGGAGGCGAATCCGTTACTTGTACTTGCGCCCTCTTCCGGTGGCCCAACGCTCTGCCCCAAATCCTTCATCTTCTATTATCATATTATGCAATATGATACATGCTAACATAATATTTGCGACATCATCTTCGTGCCAAACTCGTTGCCGGGCACCGTATAATTGCCCCATCGCGCTTGGAGGACACCAAAAGCTCGCTCAACATCCTTCCTAGCACCCTCTTGTTTCCGCGCAAAGTATTGTTTCTTAGGTCCTACCGGTTGGCGAATTGTCTTGACGAATACGGGCCAACGGGGATATATCACATCTGCCAAATAGTATCCCCTTCTGTATTGCGTGCCGTTGGCTACAAAACTGATTTCTGGACCCTCGCCCCGACATTCATCATTGAAGAGCAGCGATGACTGAAGGACGTTTATGTCGTTGTTCGAACCGACAACACCAAAATATGCATGCCAGATCCGCAAGCGGTTAGTTTGCTACGGCTTCCAGAATCATCGATGGATGTTTGCTTTTGAATCCAGTTGTGAACTGGCCTTTCCACGCCACCGGGCAGTTCTTCCACTCCCAATGCATGCAATCGATGCTTCCTAACATTCCTGGGAAACCGTGGATCGAACCGTGCATATCCAGCAGATTTTGACATTCAGCAGGGGTGGGCTTTCGTAGGAACTCCCCACCAAATATTTCCCGAATCCCCTTACAAAACTGCCTAAGCACCGTGAGGCCAGTCGTCTCACCCATCTGTAGGTATTCGTCGAACATATCAGCCGGTCTGGCATACGCAAACTGTCGGATTGCAGCGGTGCACTTCTGAAGCGTCGACAACCCCGATTCGCCCCAGTGCAATCACTCCGAAGGGTGAAGCACCGGTAACGTTCCGCCAATTTCGTCGCTATATGGTTGAAAAGGGGTTGCGACATTCTGAACTGGCGGCGAAAAATCTCGGGTGGATACCTTGGGTTATCCACAATTAGTCAGCCATTAGAGGTTGGTGCGCTCTTTTCGGTATGGTCTCGTGGGATGGTCCGCCGACGACTAATCGCACGAGGGATCGCGCCCTCCGCCACTTCCGCATTGCGTTCCGCCGCTCGCGCCGCTTCCTCCTCCGCGGCCTCGTACTCCACCTCTTGGATCAGATTAATTCCACGCGTCCTTCCATAAATTGTCCATTTTCAAACTACAAATTCTAGTGAGAGAAAATATGTGTGTGAAGAGGTGGTGGAATGTTTGGTGTGAAAAATAATGAGAAGTGGAGGAGTGGTATTTATAGATGTAATTTTCGAAAAAAATTTTAAAAAATAAAAAAAATCAAAGGGGGCAGACGTCCATAGCCCGTCGGCCCCACTATAGACCGCCCCACCCATCGCCCCGGATCACCCCACCGCCAGGCGATCGCCCCGTAGGAGGCGATGCCTCTACCGCCCCACCCTCGCCCCATTTTTCTTATCCGCCCCGGGGCGGACGTCCGATGCACTATATACCGCCCCACCCTCGCCCCAAATTTTCGTCCGCCTCATTCTCTCCTATAGTGGATGCTCTAATATAACCGAATAAAGTGGGTGGTTTTATTTAACCGTCTAGAAATTCCAACCAGGTTAGTAATATAGAATTACTTCCATATCCCTGAAATTTGTTGCCCTAGCACGTAATTCTCATTTGTAAAATCATGCTTCCCTTCTCCATCTACGCGATTCATCTCTCTCCCACCATCATCTGCGATTCATCTCTCTCCATCATCTTCGATTCTTCTCTCTCTCGCCATCATCTTCGATTCAACTCTAACCCAGTACCATCGCTGCGATTCCTCTCTCTCCCACCACCATTTTCTGTTCATCTTTATACTAGCTGTACACCTTCATCAATTGCTCACCTCTTTAAATCCCTCGGTATGAGAACCTTCATCAGCAGTATTTTCCCCAAAATTTATTAACCCATCAATTTACATCTTTAAATTCATTTACAAATATTTAGATAGGTTGGAGCCAACATAATTTTGAGTGCTTACCGTAGAAAAATATGCAGTTGATTTCTGAACTTGGAATTTTTGCTTTCTTTGCATAATATATTCAAAATTATATGAATGGTTGTGAATTTGTGAAGCTTGTCTTTGCCAATTGCCTATCATCATTTTATCTTTCTATTTTCTTATTTTAAACAACAGAGTTTTTGGTAATTAATTGGGTTAATTAGGGTAATTAGTATTAGTGACGGATTAATGACGGATTTGTGACTTAGTAATTAAAACCGTCAAAAATTTGACGGAACCGTCTAAAATGGACCAAATGTGATCCGATTTCAAATGTGAGGAACCGAATAATTCAAAAGATAATGTTTTAGACAAAAATTAAAAAATTGCAATATGTTAAAGAACATTTTGAGACTTTAGTCTTAAAAGTATAACAAGCAATTAACTATCACACGCGACCGGACACAAATTTTAAAATGTTATTCAATCCTCATCACATCTCAGTTATTAAGAGAACAAAAAGCCTAGGTTTTTAAGTCATCTCCAAAACTCCAACAATATAGAGTATGTATATACACAAATTTGGATCATGAGCGCCAAGGTATGTGACGCAACTCATTTAATTTATAGATGCAAAAGAAGTTTGTTTATAAATATATTTACGTATACTATTTCAGGAAATTGAGCATTAGCAACCAAAAATGCCGAATTGGATTTCTTTAAAGCAGTTGCGAAGCTTACAGGTACTATTTGCGCGATGAAATTGTGAGGATTCATCGATGCACAACCGAACTCCACATACTAGTATGATTAATGACAAGAAAGTTGCGCAGGTGTGGATGTGCTCAAAGTTGATGCTGAGAAAGGAAAGATAACTGTTGCCACCGCGATAAGAAAAGCTGGTTATTCGGACGAGCGTTGGACCACCAAAGAAACCCGATCCCAAACCTGACATTGATGAATCGAAGAAGCCGCCGCCGCCAGTGCCGGACCCGCCTCGTGCCCAATGCCAGCTTGTCGCAGTGATTTACGATACTACCTACGAATACGATAGTGCATTTTGTTCTATTCTCTAAAGATAAGCCAAACACATACGTATTGTTTAATGATAATTTTCAATATATTTGGTAAAAGTTTGTCTGTGGCTGTACTCATTAACTCCGCTTACTTAATTACTTTCATTCAAAAAAAAACTCGTACGTAGATTAACCAACTCCAAGCGACGTCTTAGCAATTTGCATATAAATAAGTCCCAATAAATATTTGGTGAAGATTTAGTCTAACTTATAAATTAGTTCAATTAACTATGATCGGAAGATATAAATCAATGTTTCTCCTTATTTTAAATTGAGTACGTTATAATTGGTAAAAGTAAAAAACAAACGTAGAAGATTTACGCTAGGGTCATCCATGTTAGGACCGGATCAACTTTGGCCTGTAAAAAAAATTCTAGATATACTACTGCAATTAACTTAAATTCAATCAACGCAAAGTGATGTATGTTGTAGCACGTAAGGTTAATCGTGAAGTTTGCACTGCTAAACTTTTAAATTTTGTGCATGGAGTGCTTTGTGTGCATATCCCACAGGTGGGGGGCTCACGCAGACAACACCCTTAGGCCTGGAACCACGGGATGCTCCAAGCGGGAGTATCACCGGCTTCATTGCTCGTTGTGGAACTGCAAGAATGCATCTAGCAACCTGTCCACAAGTACCAAAATCATTTTTAACTGTCTACATTCATGAATTAAACTTAACCATAAAAGCGTATATGATAAAATGATTAAACACATATTTTAAGATGCTTAGCTTGAAAATCACTGTCTATAATAAGTCTCCAAAATGATAAACACCACCCAACTTGCAGGCAGTGTCTATATGATTTCCAATCTCATCCTAAGCATCTTAAAATATGTGCTTACTGTCAAAAGCGCATACTGACTAAATGATGTCTACTTAAGATGACGTACGACCATATAGACTTGTTATGCGCTTTATACATGAGTGTCTATATGATACTGTCTCTATGGAAGTGTGTGGTTTTCAATATAATTTCAATAATGTCTTAGTGAACTAATGTAAAGTGAAATGGAAATATGAGTATATATTTGGAACTTCCAGCAAAGGACCAATCTCTATGTGATAAACCAAATTAGTTCAGGCCAGCAAACAATAGCAAGTCCAACCTAGTAGTCATCTTAATTCTGGCCTGCAAGCAAGATCTTGACAATGCAACAGAAAAAAGGTTGTACCTCCACTTTAGCAGGTAGAGAGATACCAACTGGTTTGGAATGTGATTCTGACCTGTTACAGAAATTTAGTCCAGAAGTGGTAATATATTGAATGTGCTAATTAACACCGTTCTCTTATTCTAGTGACTAATACCTGTTCTGGGGCAACTTGTGCAAGGCAGTTCTGGTCTTTTTAATTGCCTAAACAAAAAATGGATTTACTTAAAAGTTCATATGCTCTGATGGTAGAGAATTGAAATGGAAAAACAGCTATTATACAAGAACACGTACCTTACTTATTCTGTCTCTGTTGAAAGTATTCTCATTTACCAAAAATCTGACCAGACCCTAGACAACAATACAAAAATTCACCATCAAATTTTCATACAGGAAAACAACCAGACAAAATAAAAATTTCACAAATTAATTACTTCTTCATCTGGATCTGTCCACTTTAGCTCAAGTTTATCATAGTCAGTCAAAACTGATGGTTCTCTAAAGTGCTTTCGCGTATCCTGATATGGCCAATCAAATGGTATTTGGTATCTGTACAATATATTCCAAAATATTTCAGCAGTATAATAAAAACAAGCTATAATCACAAAACACATTAAAGAAAAAAAGTAAAAAATTCCCTGCACTTTATGCACTTCAATAGCTTTAGAATAATATTCTATAGTCAGCAATTTTCAAATGACACATAATTTGTCTTAGATAATATTGAGTGCACCAATTTACCTTTATTAATAAAAAGAAGAAACATACAATTATCAAACAAAGAAAAACTCCTTCCATAAACCATAGGGAAATGGTATTGATAATTTCTAAAAATTGCATCCATGAGTATGTGACAAGAACACAGAACAAACTGAAAGTAACCTCAATTGATTAGTAAACCGAATTTGAAGTCATAATATAGATCATTAGCATATTTGCAATCTTAAGATGAACTAACATAATTAAAAGAGCTCTCAGCGAGATAATGAATCTAAAAAAGGAATTGAACTGCAGTTTATTAAAGCCAAAGAATATAGTAAAAACAATTACTATTGGAACATATTCTATAATGGATATTTATACAAAATTAATGTAAGAGAAAATTTATGATAATATGCTTGAAAGAATTATATGAAAAACAAAAAAAAACGGATATGAAATAAATGACTATTATAGCTATAAAATCTTTATATATTGCCATCAATTTATCTTCTGAACCTAAGATAGTTATATGGCCCTTATTGCGTCACAATCACAATAAACTTGACAAACTGCTCAGGATAAATCTCTTCGACACAAAATGATAACAGTTCCTACATCCTTAGAAGAACAGCTTATCTCAAACTTAACTCCCATATAGAAGTGAGATGTGGGATTGGTGAGAAGCGCAGTAATGATTTTTTTCACTTGAATTCATGGAATTAAGAAACCATGATACATATACGGACAAAACAAGCACCTTTCTTTATTTATGTTCTCAAGAATGTGCTCTAGTGAGCCATACTGGCGGATTAATTTCAAAGCAGTTAGCCCTCCAATCCCTGAAGAAGAAGAAGCTTAGGCACTGATGTAAATGGAAGTATAAACATCACGCTAGAGTACACATACAGACAACTACATGTAGCTGTAAATTCATCAGAACCACAAATAAGCCCCTATTACACACACCCTTTACAATGAATGAATGAACCTAACTTTTTAGTACATAATTATAGGATGTGTGTGAATATTCTATCCAAATCTAGCCACTAGGCCAAAAATATAGAAATCTACAAACTCTAGGGACAACCTTTTGTCAAACGAACAAGAAAGATCCTCCACCAATTTACAGAGATTTTGATAAAGTAAATGAGTGACAATACAAATAAAATGCAGTGTTGTTTTATTTGACGAAGTACTGAAAAAAGGCAAGAAAAACCAGGAGATCACTCCGGTCAGGCTGTGGAACTATGCCTGAGAGAGAATTGTTCTTCATGCCTAAGACATTCTATTAAGCAATTGTTGTATGATACCCAACCACGATTAATTTCTATTACATGAGCTTGATTAACGTCAGGCAGCAGTACTATGCCCAAGAAACAATTGTTATTCATGCCTAAGCAACCGTTGTATAATACCCACCCACAATTAACATCTATTACATGCGCTAGATTTCCATCCTCAATATTAGCATAATGAGCTTATTGGAAATAACTAGAAAATATCAATTGCTCAAAAAAGGAAACTGCTAACCCTTCTCTACAATTTTTTCCTTTATATAAAGCTCCCTCGACAACTAAAACAGCTGGCAAAGCAAAAATACCTTTAATGCTCTCACAATAATCACAACCAGAGAGTATGCAAAGATCAATAAACTGATCCATAGTAAGGTTCAATTCTTCCAAAACCTGTCAATTGAAAAAAAAAACTGGAAGGAGAAAGGAAAAGAATAATTACATCAAAAATTTAGCACAACCAGGACTGGTCAGCATTAGTACCTTTGACACTTTAAATTCTACCACAGGGATCCTTTTGGAGGTAGGACACATCAAATGGCGGAGAAGTCGGGGAGCCCCAAAAGCCAGGGAATCCATATCCTCAGAGGCAACAGCATAAACCTTATGTGCAAAAAGAGTTAAGAGTTATAAGTTGAAGATATATATACAATCATGAAAAACAATATACATACTTTGCCTTCTTTGCAAAGTGCAGCACACTGTGCTTCTGCTTCGCAAGGAGCCTGGGTGATCAAAGAAACTGTTATCATGGAAGTGAAATTTTCTCTTCTAGAAGAAAAGATTGCTAAAGAAGCATATTTCAGTAGAGTTACGAAATCATTCTTAGGATCAGCTCAACCACAGACACAGCCATAAGCCTAAGAAGCTTTTTGCAGTCCTCTACATGAAATAAGAAGCATATCTCATGTAGAGCTACGACCTCTATGAAAATAAAGAGTTATGAAATCATTCTTAGGATCACCTCAACCACAGGCACGCCCATAAGCCTAAGAAGCTTTTTGCAGTCCTCATAATGCTGATTAGTGGCCTGTATTAACCAAAAATGGAATATCTAAATCAGTTCAAATAGGTTCATAACTTTGCATAATTAAATAGCATGATAGGCAAAGGAACTATAACAGCAGGAAACTGACAGAATTAAAATATTTGAAATCTCATCAGACAGCATCGAGATTTGAGAATAGAGTACTGAGTAGCCACTTGCTGACTAACTAGATCCACTTATCATTAGCCACTAAGCTATCTAGCTACTCAGCTAATGATTAAGTGGGACTTTCATACTTTGGAGCCTTGTGATATCTTGTGGAAAATCGGATACTTCTGAATGACTTCTCTTAATCTAGAAACACAGCAACTCTTATTGATGATGCCTCTAAAGGAATATAGCGGTATATGTCCCTTTGCACTTCATGGGACCAGAATGCAGTTTACTGTGATGCCTGGCTTCCATAAAACTAATTTAAACTTTTTGTTATTATACTAGTGCAAACTTCTGTAAATACTTTCTTCAATCAAGGGAATATATCTCAGTTGCATCAAGGGTCCGGTTGAATTTAATGAGATGTCTTGCTTCAGTAAAAGTCATTTATACTACCATTAAAGTGCAACCCTCTGGAATACTTCCTTCAGCAAAGGGCATACGGTTTGGTTGAGTTTATTAACAAAGCTTTAGGGTAAGGACAGATTAGCAACCCGTTCCTTAACATTTTTCTACTTCTAAACTACCTATTCAAATGGGATATAATGGGGTGTCATAGTTTCTTATGGAAGAGCAAGAATTATTAGAGAACATTTATGCAAAAGAAGATGCTACTGTCATAAACTCACTTTTACTGTTCTTTTGCTATATTTTTCGACATCCTCCTTGTTTCCTTCCTGCAATGACACAAAGTATTCTGCAGTTATAAACTATGAAATGCAAAAGGTGACACTGTGATAGGGGTTGTCAAAGGTGACACAAGTGATAAAGTGGGGTAATAAGAAGAAGTTTTAGGTATCAAGGACTACCTTCAGCGCATCATTTAGGTCATTGGTAGCATCAGCCCTTTTTAATACTCTGTATTTGGAATATTAACATCTTAGTTTGCAATAATCTAACAATTGATGGAATTTCAAACTGTGAATCAGGGAAAGGTACCAAAAACCTCTTTGCAAGCTCTTCTTTCTTCAAATCAGGAGGTGTACCATCAAAAACATAGCTAACATCACGAAGATCAATATTTTACGAAGAAACTCAAAAAACTTTGCAACGTGACATGAACAAAGTGAGAAAACATACACAGGTTTGATTCCAGCTTCCAAAAGTCGGATTGTCCTTGTCAACATCCCCTGTAAATGACTAAGGAAACATCAATTACTGATTTACCAGCAGTACCAGTGTCTATATTCACTTCGAATAATTGTGATATTCGGAGTAAAATCTAATTAAAGAGAAAAAATGACCTCGAAGTAAATATTTAACCAGCCTCCTTGAGCATTCAAAATTCAGAATCATGAAGGGGCAGTTTTTCATAAATCAGCACAACTGCTCTCCAATTCAACAATTTCATTTTCCTTTTGTATTGTGTATTTGAAATACATTAAAGATTCTGGTGATTAAAACTTGCTTTTCTCTAGTCTAGACAGTCGGAATAACCTCGTGACTTCGCCAGCTTCATTAGTAAGTGTTTGAGTACCGCGTCTTCCAACAGCAATCTGCAAATACAAATCACCTATAAATCACCAAATCCATTATTGCCCAGATTTTCTCTGCAACTTATTATAACTGCGCGCTCAGCATTTATACTTGTTTTAAGCGTCTAATTAGTAATTTAAATTGTTCTTCAAACACATAGTACAACAAAATACCAAAAAATATAGAGCAAGGGACCAAGTGATGCGAAAATTATCCTTTAAACATGAATAATATAGTAGTACATGCTTACAAGGAATTGGTATATGCTCATGCTAGCATCAATTGCAATTTCCCGGCCAAAGTAGCTTTCGAAATTCTGCTCTTTCATGGCGTTGGGCGACTTCTCCGCCAACAGCTTCGTCAACCCCTGTGATATCCGCAAAGAAGTAAGTTTTGAGTTTGATCATTCAAAAGAAACTTGAAAACAAGCGATATAGATACCTTTATCCCCATTTGAATTGCAGAAAACCGAAAAGAGTGATATGGAGTTGTATACTTGGATAACGGAAGTACTATAACTCTCTCTGTAGTTTTGAAATCCCTATTCAGGGAATTGGAGTTATATATACTCTTTTTCCAAATCCATTGAATTATTATTATTATTATTATTATTATTATTATTATTATTATTATTATTATTATTATTATTATTATTATTATTATTATTATTATTATTATTATTATTATTATTATTATTTTATCCTTCAAAATTGGGCGTCGATGTACAATTTCACGACCAGCAGCTGAGCAGCCAATTTCAGGGATTTTGATTTTTGAGGATTAAATGATATTACTATCGATACATGTAACAATGTATGTCACCAATGAAGCCCCATCAAAATTTAATGACTTTGTCGACTTTTGTAAAAAATAATAATAATAATAATAATCACACCATGAATACAAAATGTTTGATCAATGTTTCAAATTAGTACAAAAAATTTTAAGTTAGCATATATCATACAAAAAGTTTGATTAATGTTTCAAATTAGTACATTCCGTCAAATAACACTAACACCGTTAACTTCTTTTATTTTTCATGCTTCACTCCAAAAATGAGTGTTTCTTTACAGCATGAAAGCTTCTGTTTAAATTAGTGTTTCATGCTTAATCGGTTGTTTTGTCTTATAAATGACATTGATTATTTGTGTGCAGCAATTTTTGCATTATAGAAGGGCAAGAGACTATTCAAGATTTTGTTATGCAGCGGCAGGAGATCCAAGACAACGTTCAATGCCAGCGCAATAAATTTTTTCTTCTTATGGAAGAGGTGAGATCACTACTTGCTACATTTCTCCCGTTTTTAATGCTTGTTTGAAGATGATTAATTATTTGTTTCCTTCCCTGAAGTTGAGGAATCCGAGAGTGCAGCAACGGATTTAAAGCATGAAATTTGAGCCCGATGATGATAGTTAGCTGCCGGAAATACAATCATCGATTCCTTTTCTTTCTCATGTGGTAACTCTCCTGGATATTCAGCTAATCATTATTCTTTAGTTTACCTGTTTGTTGAGGGATTTCCTTTTCCCGTTGAATTGTTATATTCGTTATCTTTTGATGTTGTCGTATATTATAAATGTGTTATACAACAGTAGCTAACTCGACTATCCATCTCTTTGATTAGAAAACAAGGACGATGAATAATCTGCATTCGACAATATGGATGATTCGCTTGGCGGTGGGGTGGAGTGAAGCATGAAAAATAAGAAAAAGTTAACGGTGTTAGTGTTATTTGACGGAATGTATTAATTTGAAACAGTAATCAAACTTTTTGTACTAATTTGAAACATTGATGAAACATTTTGTATGTATGGTGTAATTATCCTAAAAAAATGGATCGATTTATTAGAATCTCAAGCTGCATATATACAATTTGAACCAAAATATTCATATATTTATGGTTATGTTTAATTTATTTAAAACGCATTAGAGTTAAAAATCATTTCAACGTCATGACCTACATTTTTAGAATATAAAAGAAACTAATTTGTAAATTTAGGATCCGAAATTATCAAATATAATTAAATCCTAGATTAAAATTATAAATAATCATATACTTAGAATAAGAAAAGGGATTTATAAATTAATAAGACTGAAGTTATGTTCCTTAATCATGATTTATGCCAATAAGACCGGCTCACAGCGTATTCATTCAGTTAAATAAAATAATTCTCAGCCCATAACATCTATAATCAATGCCCTAAAACAAATATTCGTGTTTCTTCCAAGTCAAAACAAAATACTACTACTATCATGATTCGTTTTCTGACTACAGCCCCAACTCAAGTCCACTAAAAAAATTGACAAGGGCTATTTCACATTTCCATACATCGATAAGCTTAAATAATTTATCGCAGATCAAATGTGTCGTATCATCAGAGGTTGGTTAAATACAGCTTAAATAGATAATCAAACCAAAATTATTACCAATCTCAATTACAACCTAAATAGATAATCGGAACCAAATAGTAAGAAATTGGTTAGAAAAATAGCTGATCAGTTATTCAATTAACTTAAATAACTTATTTATACTTATAAGTACTACTATTTTAAATTTAAAACTAAATGTTAAAATTGAACTCATTATATAGTCCATGGGCTTTTTGGAAAGCCCACTAGACACCACAAGAATGGATGAAGGAGTGAAAAAGAAATGATAAAAAGAAGTTTATTTTGCAAAATAAAGTTGATTAACCTGCTAAATAAAGTTAGAAACTGAAAATATATAAGATTTTTCAAAAGACCACACACCCTTCATAATCATACTGCTTGTGTTTCTCTAATGAAAAATGAGATTCATGGCTAGACTAAGGTCCCTGCCAGCCTAACTCCTCTTTCATGCAAAAAAGTTTCTTCTCGACCCACTCTCCAATTTCTTCAACGGAATCATCTTTTTGGGTAAATAAGACGAACAATATAGGGAATCGTTCTCTTCTCCCATCCAGTTGTCAAGCTAAAACTGAAAGGAAACGACTTGAATTGATTAATATGGAGTAAGTGAATTACAATTCTATTAATTCATGAGTCCAACGATCATACCCCAAATAATTTTTCAATTACCTAACTCTTCATCTACTTAATGATTACTCATTCATCATTGTGGAGAATGATAATTGAGTAAGAAGAGAAAATAGAAAGGTCACATGATACAATACATAAAGCTTTGCAGGAAGATTTCCTAGCTTTCTTCTACAAAGCAATTGTCCTGGGATAGTTCCTGCATCAGATTGGATTACACGTGGACTTCGATAGTGGTGGATTCAACCTTCGATCAATCGAAGAAAACAACAACAGAACAAGTACTAAGATTTAATTCTGTTGTGTTTAACATGCTCAATTTACAATTTGATAATGATTCTAGATATGTGATTCGTGTATGTTTTCCATTGCGCTCATTAGATGATTACATGAATACCTAACAAAAACTTCATTCGTGAGCTTGGATACTGATGGGGTACGAACTAAACAACTAAACCCTAATTGCGAGCCCAATAGCAGTGACGGCCCATCAGCCCAAAACCCAAGAAAGAGTATCAGTTCGGCACAACCAAAGAGTTCGGTCATAGCCTATAGCTCGGTAAAAGTCGACCAATCGAGCTCAACTCTCAGATCGGCAAAAGCTGATATCAGTTCGGCACAACCAAAGAGTCCGGTCACAGCCCATAGCTCGGTAAAAGCCGACCAATCGAGCTCAACTCTCAGATCGGCAAAAGCTGATCGGCAAAGTTCAGCAGTTCGGTCTCAGTATTCGACCGAACAAGGAGATAGTGGACCCATGCAGGATCTCCACGACCTCCATTACACCCACGATCTATTTAGTGGTATTAAGCAGTTATCAACCCCACTACCAGGGCTGCAAACCACGATCTTAGTTCGAATGTATAAATAGAACTTAGATCAGATAGACCAGGGTTAAGCTCTCTAGATCCTGAATCTTATAGCGAATCAGTATTGTAATCTGTAAGCGAGACCAAGCAATACAAATTTGCCCTCTCTTCTTCCCGTGGACGTAGATTTACCTCAGTAAATCGAACCACGTAATTTCCCGTGTTGTGATCATTTATTACTTGCATTTATTCCCATCAAAAATTCGCCACATCATCACTGGCGCCGTCTGTGTGAAACAGAGAACCAAAACTGTGATAAAAGCGAGTTTTTGATCCTCTTCCACCAAAAAATGCATACCAGATCACATAATACCCATACTTCCGTCCGTGATGAACGTGAGGAAGCTAGTCCAGCCCGTAGGCCCGGAAAACAGCCTCGGGAGAAATCTGCCTCCAGTTCTCACGGTGAAAGAACAAACCACTCCAAAAGTCATCGCACCGAGCCTCCCCAGCAGCTCGCTTTGAATGAGGCTGTCAAGTCGTTCTTGGCTGAGAAGCAGGATGAGTTCTTAACATTCCTGCAAAAGAGCCAGAAGCCGGAGAAGAAAACGGAGGATTCTCCCTCCCCCTCCAGACATGAAAGTCACTACCGCAGTAGTGTCGTATCTTCCAGGAGAAAGAATCCTCACCACCGACATGTTCCTTCTCCTCCTCGGTACCGAAATCACAGGAGAACTCCATCTCCACCATACCGAAGAGATGTCGGATTCGCCATGTATGGAGCGCTGAAGACTCCATTTTCGGATGATATCACCCGAACTCCATTGCCACAGAATTACCGAACTCCGTCAATGACTTATGACGGGTTAGTGGATCCTCATGATTTCCTGGGACGCTATCAGTATAATATGGCGAACCAAGGTCTCAATGAGGTTCACATGTGTAAGCTGTTTCCCGAGCTGCTTATCGGGAACGCAAGAAGGTGGTTTGACAGCCTCCCTCAAGGGAGCATTAGATCTTACAGAGATCTAATGGATGCTTTTCACAGGAGATTCTTCCAGAAAGCGGAAGCCCGAATCACTTCGGCTCAGCTGCTTTCTATACGTCAAGGTCGCGATGAAAAAATTAGCGACTTCATGACGAGATTCCACAAGGAATGCCTACAAGTAGATGATCTCAATGATCTACTTGTCATTTCGGCATTCCAAAATGGAATTCTGCCCGGAGCTCTCTACAGAAAGCTCGTTGAGTGCAGTCCGCAAACAGCCCAAGAGATGTGGGACATTGCGGACCAGTTTTCTCGTGCCGATGAGGCAGACCGTCGAAAACGGTCTTTAGACAGCTCATCCAGAGGAGACAAAAAGAAGCCCGATCATAGCGATCAGGGGCTTCCTCGCCAGACTCCTTTTGAAAGAATTCAAAGGGCACCGGTACAAGGCAGATTGGGACCACGTCTCGATCTTGAGAAACCGCCCGCTCAGTTCGTACCATTGAACAAGTCGAGAGCGGAAATTTTCGAACTGCATTCTGATATGTTCGAAAAACCAAAGCGGATGACGAAATCAGCCACGCGCCGAAGTCAGGATACGTACTGCTCCTACCATCAAGACCACGGTCACGATACCGAGGAGTGCCGAAATTTGGCAGCAGGTATTGATGTTCTTGTGAAAGCAGGGACGTTAAAAAAATACCAAAGCAAGCTGCCGAAGAAGAATAAGAAACAGAGAGGTGCGAACTGCGCTCCTCAGGATCCTAAAAGGCAACAGGATCCCGAAGACGATGACGAGCCGCAATATGACGGAGTAATCCAGACTATTGACGCTCTCCCAGCCGGGAAGACTAAGTCGTCTCTAAAAGCAGAACGCAGAGGCGTCAATCGAGAGGAGCCTATGCATAAAAGGCTGAAGAAGGAGGAAGTAATCACGTTTTCAGATGCAGATCCCGTCCCGGCCATTTCTCCTCATCAAGACGCGATTGTCATTCAAGCCGGAGTGGCAAACAAACTGATCCACAGAGTGTTTGTGGATACAGGAGCGTCGGTTAGCATTCTTTTTAAAGAATGTTTTGATAAACTGGAAGTGGATCCAGCTCGGCTCAGTCCGGCCCCACTTCCTCTGAAAAGTTTCGCCCAGGAAGACACCCGCCCTGAAGGTACTATCAGCCTTCCGATTACGGTGGGAAGAGCGCCTACTAGCTCCAGTACGATGATCGAGTTTTTTGTGGTAAAATCTCGGTCCCCGTATAACATCATCCTGGGAAGAGACTGGCTCAACACAGTTCGGGCCATTTGCTCTACTTATCACCTCACAATCAAGATCCCCACTAAAGGAGGGATTGCAGTCATCCGAGGTGATCAAAAGAGAGCAAAAGAATGTTTGCAGATTGCGCTTAAAAGTGCCGAGCAATCAGATCGGCACCATCAAGCATAGCAATCACAGCAGCCGGAGTCAGAGGCAGGCGAAATGACCGAAGTCACACCGGAGCCGAACTCGATGACAGTTCAGTTATACGAAGATGATCCATCCAGAACGGTCAAGATCGGTTTCGCGGGAACACCTCTGCTCCGGGAAAAGACCATCCAGCTCCTCAAAGAGTACAAAGATGTCTTTGCGTGGTCTCCGTTGGACATGACCGGAGTGTCTTCCGAGGTAATTACACATCGGTTAAATATTGATCCTTCAGTCCGGCCTATAAAACAGAAGCAAAGACTCTTTGCGGCAGAAAGAAATCAAGTCATCCATGACGAAGTCCGCCAATTACTGAAAGCGGATGTATTATTCGAAGTAAAATATCCTTCTTGGGTGGCCAATCCTGTGATGATCAAGAAAAAAGAAGGAGGATGGCGGATGTGCAT
The DNA here is from genome assembly GCF_004379255.2 of Salvia splendens. Taxonomy (NCBI): domain Eukaryota; kingdom Viridiplantae; phylum Streptophyta; class Magnoliopsida; order Lamiales; family Lamiaceae; genus Salvia; species Salvia splendens. The sequence continues at coordinate 10,128,737 of NC_056038.1, forward strand.
AGATTTTACCGATCTAAATAAGCACTGTCCTAAAGATTGCTACCCCCTTCCGAACATAGATAAAAAAGTAGAAGCTTTGATAGGCTTCGAAATTTTCTGTTTTCTTGATTTGTATAAAGGATACCACCAAGTTTTAATGGATGAGAATGATGCTTCAAAAACGGCTTTCATTACTGACTTCGGCATTTTTGCTTATAAAAAGATGCCATTCGGTTTAAAGAATGCCGGAGCCACATATCAAAGGATGGTAGACAAGCTATTTCGGCACCTGATCGGAAAAGAGGTTGAAGTCTATGTTGACGACATAGTTGTTAAAAGTAGAAGCACTTCGGATTACGAAGACAATCTCAAATCAACTCTCGACGTGCTCAAAAAAGCCAACCTCAAACTCAATCCCCAAAAATGTACCTTTTTGGTAGATTCGGGAAAGTTTCTGGGTTGTTGGGTTTCAAAGGACGGACTCAAGGCAAATCCCCTAAAGGTTCAAGTTGTTCAGAACATGGCAATGCCGAAGTCCATACATGATGTGCAAAGGCTAACTGGATGTCTAGCCGCACTGAATAGATTCCTTTCCCAAGCAGCCGAAAAGCAACTGCCGTTCTTCAATGTTTTGAAGAAGGCACCAAAGTTTGAGTGGGGAGCCGAACAGAAAAAGGCTTTTGACGAACTCAAAAGTTATTTAGCCGAACTCCCTATTCTCTCTGCTCCAACAGATGCCGAAGTGATATTCTTATATTTAGCGGCATCAGATCAAACCATTAGCGCGGTACTTGTACGAGAAGAAGGTAGCGTCCTATCTACTTTACAAGCCGAGCATTAAGAGGTCCCGAAACAAGGTATCAACCTCTGGAAAAAATTGCTCTGGCATTAGTAAATGCAGCAAGGAGACTGCGGCCATATTTCTATGCTCACAAGGTATGCGTCTTAACCGATCTTCCACTTCGGCAAGTTTTGACTAAGCCTGAAGCATCAGGCAGAATTGCCAAGTGGGCCATAGAGTTGGGAGAACATTCAATAGAATATCTACCTCGGAAAGCCATCAAGGGACAAGCCTTGGCAGATTTTCTGGTAGAGGCAAAGTTCGATCAAGCAATCCCTATTATAGCCGAACAGAAAAGCCCTACCAATGATGAACCAACACAGCCCCAGGAACCCGAAGTAGAGCCGCCGGACTGTTGGATTGGATTCGTAGATGGAGCTTCGAATAAGACGGGAAGTGGAGCTGGTATTCTACTTATCGCTCCCGACGGACACGAGGTAACTTATTCACTTCGGTTCTTATTCCCAACCACTAATAACGAAGCCGAATACGAAGCCCTTCTTGCCGGACTTCGGTTAGCGCAAAGTCTCTTTATCAAATCTCTCAAAATCCATTGTGATTCACAAGTCATAGTGAATCACATGTTGGGTACAAGTGAAGCCCGAGATGAAAGGATGAAAAAATACTTGGACAAAGCGCAAAGCATTAGCCGAAGTTTCTCTTATTTTCGGATAATCCGCATTCCCAGAGCGGAAAATGGCCGAGCAGATACTTTAAGCAAGTTGGCCTCATATCCGAGCTCAAAAGTGGAGGAATTACCGCACAGAAGCATTGATGATGCTGAGGTACTTTCAGTAACCAGCTCGCCGAACTGGATGACGCCAATATCAAAGTATCTAGATCAAGGTCAACTGTCCGAGGATAAGAGAGAAGCTCGGAAAATCACATGCCGAGCACTTCGGTATGAACTTCATGAAGGAGTCCTATATAGAAAGTCCTACCTTCAACCGTTATTGCGATGTGTAGGACCAGAAGAGACGGACTACATCCTTAGAGAAGTTCATGAAGGATCGTGCGGCAGCCACATCGGAGCTAGAGCTTTAGCTAAAAAAGTTCTGAGATGGGGATATTATTGGCCAACTATGGTACAAGAAGCAGTACAGCTCGTTAAGAAATGTACGAAGTGCCAAATCCATGCAAATATCCCAAGGAGGCCGCAGACCGATCTATGTGCTATGCAAAGCCCTTGGCCTTTTATGCAATGGGGCATAGACATAGTAGGACCACTACCACAAGCCCCTCGGCAAATGAAATTCTTGATCGTTGCCGTGGACTACTTCACAAAGTGGGTGGAGGCTGAACCATTAGCTACGATAACGAGCTCGAAGGCATTGGATTTTGTTTGGAAGAACATAGTTTGCCGATTTGGCATACCCCATATCCTCATTTCGGATAATGGGACTCAGTTCACCGACAAGACATTCAAGAATTGGTGCCAAGAGTTGAATATTCAACAGCGGTTCACTTCGGTCTCTCACCCACAAGCAAACGGACAAACGGAAGTAACAAACCGTATTTTGGTGAAAGGATTAAAAGCTCGGTTAGAACAAGCCAAAGGACAATGGGTAGAAAATCTTCCTCAAGTCCTATGGTCTTACCGAACTACACCAAAAACCTCCAACGGTGAAACTCCGTACAGTCTAGTGTACGGCACTGAAGCCGTAATTCCAGTTGAGGTCGGCATACCCAGCCCCCGAACACTCAATTTCTCAACAGAACTGAATGATGACGGACTGAGAGCCGAACTAGATCTTGCCGAAGAAAGAAGAGAACTGGCCTGCATAAAAGCAGCCAAGTACAAGGAGCAAGTAACCCGGTATTATAACCAAAGGGTGAAAAAGCTGCAGTTTCAAGTGGGAGATCTCGTATTGAGAAACAATGAAGTAAGCCGAGCAGAAAAGCTGGGCAAACTTGAACCCACATGGGAAGGTCCGTATCGGGTGTCAGAAGTCCTGGGAAAAGGGTCTTATAAATTGAGTCACATGTCAGGAGAACAAGTACCCCGAACATGGCATATTTCCAACCTCAAGAAGTTCCATTTGTAAGAGACAAGGTCCGGTCAGTCTTGTATCTAGTTCGGTCCTAGGGATATGTGCTTTCATGTTTCTATTTGTCCTTTATGCTGGTCGTTTTATAAAAGTTTAAAATCTTTTTCGTCTTTTTTATTTGTCTTTATGTGCGTTTAGTCTCTATGTGCGTTTTGTCTCTTACAAATATTACTGAGGTATATTGATCTTTAAAGGCTGATCCCCTTTTTAGATCATGTATCAAAGACAATTGTGAGTCCAAGCTTCTAAGGAAGATACAAGACCACAATTCAGCTTAAGAAACAAGCAGTTCGTCTGAAACGGACTGCAATAAGCCGAAAACCACTTCGGTCAACCAGGGAAAGTCCAATCCAAGCGATGAAACTCGCCAAATTAGGACACAAAGGGAAAGTCCAATCCAAGCGATAAAACTCGCCAAATTAGGACACAAAGGGAAAGTCCAATCCAAGCGATAAAACTCGCCAAATTAGGACACAAAGGGAAAGTCCAATCCAAGCGATAAAACTCGCCAAATTAGGACACAAAGGGAAAGTCCAATCCAAGCGATAAAACTCGCCAAATAAGGACACAAACTAAGTCCGGTCAAAGAAGAGTTTACTTCATAAGACCAAGGACGAGTCCGGTCAAAGAAGAGTTTACTTCATAAGACCAAGGACGAGTCCGGTCAAAGAAGAATTTACTTCATAAGACCGAAGACGAGTCCGGTCAAAGAAGAGTTTTCTTCATAAGACCGAAGACGAGTCCGGTCAAAGAAGAGTTTTCTTCATAAGACTGAGGACGAGTCCGGCCAAAGAAGAGTTTTCTTCATAAGACCGCGGACGAGTACAATAAATGAAATAAAAAATCGCTGAACTGTAAATACGCAGTGATAGAAGCGAAATGAAAAAAATTCATTTATTAAGTCTTGTTCGGCATACAATTTCGCTGCCCTACGAGAAGGCGTTACATCATTACAAAGGACTATTCTACTGTCCACGGTTGCTAAAGTTGAGCCACCTATCCAAAAAATCCTCATGATGCTGAGTTCGGGTGTTCCGAACAGTTGAAGAATAAGTAGGTCGACGAGATGCTCTGATCGACCTACCGCCCCTTCCCTGAGTCCGGGAAGTTCTAGCACCTCGGCGGCGAAGAGTCTCTTCACGAAGCATCCGCTGATCTTGCTCACTCATAATCACAACTCCTCTACGAACTTCAGGGCGTTCTCGTCTTGACATTTCCGGTTGCTCCGGAGTCCGTTGCTGACTTGGAGTACGTTCTCGTCTTGACGTTTCCGGTTCATCCTGAGTCCGTTGTTGGTTTGGAGTAGAATCTTGAGCAAGTGGATTAGAGGTTTGAGTTGGAGTGTGAGCATCTGTTGGCGGGAAACGCCCAAGGAATCTCTCGATTGAGGGACGCCGGGAAAGAATGATGTCGTACTGAGAAGCCAAGCGCCGCAATGACTTCACAACTTGTTGGCAAGCCGAGCTCTCCAGCGCATTGTTCTTCCGGAGTACATGAAGCTCCTCCCACAGTTCATCAACTTGATTCTGAACTTCAGATATGGTCATTCCCCCGCGCCCGCAGATGAAATCCTCATATGCAGTCCTCTCAGCGATGACAGTGTTCAGCTCGGCCTCCAGATCTTTCTTTATGGACTTTAAGTCCTTATTGTTGGACTCCAGCTCCACTAACCGAGCCAAGAGTTCGTCATACTTCACCTGGTCATCTATGGCTTTTTTCTCAGCTTCGTTTAAAGCCGAAGAGTATAGCCGCTTCCAGTGAAGTACCTCCAGCTCCTTAGAGTTAAGAATACAAAGCAGCTATGTCAGTTCGGCATTTCAGTTTACCGAGCAGGCAGTAAACCACAACAGGAGTAAAAGAGATTACGAAAAGCTATAAAGAAGACACGAGTGTAGAAAGAAGAATTTTTTCATTCACAAGAAAAATTTTTTACACAAGGAGGGCTTCAAGGCCATTTTACAAGGAGAGAGAGAAACTAAACTAAGAGAAGGGAGACGAAATCATACTCCGCCAGTTTCGTCTCCGGCTCCTCTGTGGGTTTCAGCCTCCTTCTCCTTGTCTACTTCGGCTTCAGCCTCGGCCTCCCTACTCCCTCCAGCCTGCTCGGTGCCCCCATCGCCGATCTGCAGCACCTCCTGCTCGGCATGCCCGTCGCCGGCCTGCTGATCCGTCTGCTCGGTCTCCTTGCCGGCCTCGTTTTCCTGCCCACCCTCTTCGTTAAAGATTGAAGCGGGTGAAACAGGTCCCAAGGAGGCAAAGATGGCCTCCATGTTCTCGTCCCGGTCAGCGCGGCAGTTACGGACTCTTTCAGCAGAGAGCAGGACCGAGGAAGAAGCAAGCTCCTCAAGGAGCGGCAGACTCTGGAGACGAGCTGAAATCTCTCGGCCATACAGCGGCAAGACGACTTCGGGTCCCTGCTCAGCGTTATCGGTCATCAATTTCAGCAGATCACCGATAAAGGCCGAAAATTGATTGCTCAAAAAGAGTTTCTCCACGAAAACACGGAGAGCCTCCCCCTGAGCAACCACGGCGGCAGCCTCCCTCTGTTTAGATTGCTCTCTCTGGATGATGAGCTGGTTTTTGGCACGCTGAGCTTCATCCTGAGCCGAGATCCTAGCGGCCCTTGCCTTCTCAAAGTCTGCCCGAGCCTGTTCGGCCTGGTGACGAGCAGCATTCAACTTCCTCTGCATCTCAGCATAATCGTTGGACGCTTTGGAGAGTTCAACGGCGACGAGCTTGGAGAGCATATTGTTCCTCTGAAAAAGGAAAAAGGAAAAAGTCAACAGAGGGGCCACAAAAAATATAGGAAAAAAGCAAGGCCAGAAAATCAAGAAGAGAATTCACCTCTACAAAGTCCGTTGGCCATGCAAAAGGCTCACAGACATGTTCCGAAGGGGCCGCCAAGACAATGTCTTTCTCCGGCGCTCTTGGGGGTTTCTGAATCTTCCCCTTCCCCTTTGCCGAAGTCGACTCCGGCTTTTTTGGATCCGAAGAAGAGGTCTTCTGCCTTTTCGGATTCTTCTCGGCATCAGACGCCGAGCCGGTGGCTTTCTGTCTCTCCGGCTCATTAGATTCGGAGGATTTGCGACCGAGCTTGTTTAGCATGTTCACTGCCAAAAAGCAAGAAAACAAGGTTAGTCTTCGTCGTTAAAGCACTAAAGCATAAAAAAGAAATCCTCACCCTCAGTCTCTTCGTCCGAAGACGAGGAATCGAACACGAAGTCGCCCTTGACGAGCTCAGATTCCGAATACTGTTTCCTAATCATGGGAATCTTATTGAGCTCGCCCTCGAGCTCGTCCAACGGTTCTACCCGAGGATGAGGAATTACGGACTTCGGCCCTCTCCAGGAAAAGTCCGGAGCCGCTGTCCTATTGTAAAAAAAGAAACGATTTTGCCACTTCGGCCATTTGGTTTTACAGAATGCTCTGAAGGGCTGTAAAGGGATCAAGTAAAACCAGGAACCCTTTCTCTTAAACTGAAAGAAATTAAGGATTGCCCTCAGAGACAGATCCTTTTCTAGTCTACGCAGCTCGGCAGCAAAGGCCGATAAGTGCCTCCAAGAATTTGGAGTCACCTGACCTAAAGGAAGTTGAAAAAAATCAAGAAGCTCTACAAAGGCAGGGGGAAGAGGGAAACGAAGCCCGCATTCTAAGCAGGCTTCGTAAACGGTGGCATAACCCTCCGGCGGCGAGTTAGCCCTATGAATGTCGTCGGGAATCACCACTAACCCCCCAGGAAGAAAATATTTTCCGTGTAAGGATATCACAGTATCCTTACTCAAAATGCTCGGAAAATATTCTACCGTCTTCTCCCCGGACTTCTTCCGGCCAGAAGACCCCTTACCCCCCTTCCTACCGCTACCTGATTCAGAAACAGATTCAGAAGAAGAAGACATGATTCTTACTCTCTGATGGTCGAAAGTCTGAAGAAAGTCTTGAAGAAGCGGAAGAAAATTTTTCGAAAAAGGGAGAGAATACAGAAGAAATAATCGCAAAAGTGTTTCCAATGATGAAGAAAGGAAATATTTATCGGATTCGCAAAGGCATTTCAAATCCGTCGCGCCGTTTCAAATCCCACTTTTTCTGGATTCAACGGCCGGATTTACTGTCACATTTAATGCAGACACGCGCATGGCGCGTCCCCTGACGTCAGCCTCCCCTTACATTTATCCAAAATGCCGAAGTGATTCACTTCGCTTTTCGGGGGGGGTGGTGATGGGGTACGAACTAAACAACTAAACCCTAATTGCGAGCCCAATAGCAGTGACGGCCCATCAGCCCAAAACCCAAGAAAGAGTATCAGTTCGGCACAACCAAAGAGTTCGGTCATAGCCTATAGCTCGGTAAAAGTCGACCAATCGAGCTCAACTCTCAGATCGGCAAAAGCTGATATCAGTTCGGCACAACCAAAGAGTCCGGTCACAGCCCATAGCTCGGTAAAAGCCGACCAATCGAGCTCAACTCTCAGATCGGCAAAAGCTGATCGGCAAAGTTCAGCAGTTCGGTCTCAGTATTCGACCGAACAAGGAGATAGTGGACCCATGCAGGATCTCCACGACCTCCATTACACCCACGATCTATTTAGTGGTATTAAGCAGTTATCAACCCCACTACCAGGGCTGCAAACCACGATCTTAGTTCGAATGTATAAATAGAACTTAGATCAGATAGACCAGGGTTAAGCTCTCTAGATCCTGAATCTTATAGCGAATCAGTATTGTAATCTGTAAGCGAGACCAAGCAATACAAATTTGCCCTCTCTTCTTCCCGTGGACGTAGATTTACCTCAGTAAATCGAACCACGTAATTTCCCGTGTTGTGATCATTTATTACTTGCATTTATTCCCATCAAAAATTCGCCACATCATCAGATACGACAAGCCAAAATCGAGGATTAATCTGTCCATTACCAATAATTTTGGTTGTGAATGTCACGTGTTAGTATAAAATTGATAAAGTAAGAACCGATAAAAAGAAAATGTTGTTAGAATATAATTGATATAGAATAAGTCTAACATCATCAGAGAGAGATAAGTACCAAAATATAAGATTGTCAATTTTTGTAGATAACCCAAAATAAAAATTATCTATCCGAAAAAAATATGACAATTGAGAGAAAAATTACTAAAAATAGAAGATTGTCAATTTTTTAGATAACCCAAAATAAATATTTGACTATTAATTATGGATGGATAGAGTTTTAATTTGGAATATTAATTATTACTCCATCCGTATTGAAAAATAGAAACATTTGAAACGACACGGGTTTTAATGCACAATTGATAAATTAAGTGAGAAGAGTTGATAAAGTAAGAGAGATGAAAAGAAAAATGAGTAAAGTAAAAAAGAGAAAGGGAAAAAGTTGTGAAAATAGAGTTAATGGATTGTAGGGTCCATGTCCTAAAATAGAAAGATTATAAAGTTTCTATTTTTAAGGAATGACCCAAAATAAAAATAGTTGTTATTTTAAAAAAAACGGAGGTAATAGATTTATTTGGAAGTATTATTGGGACTAATACCTAAGCTATTTTCGAAATTGCATTCAAACTGGCATGAACGCTTGATAATATGTGAATTTTTAATTTGTTTAAATTTATAACGATGTAAAATTCCTCCATAATAAAAGCTGACATGGAAGGCGTAATTGCCTACCTTGACTTGATTTGTGAAATGTTGATAAGTTGTCATATCTCATTGCAGATGTTTTATTGTATATTGGGAAAAGAAATTCTAACATGAATGTTAGCGTAACTTTTAAAGAATTTCAGTTTGGTAATAAAATTTTAATAAATTGAAAATTGACATATCAAACGTCATATACAATGTCTTGAGAGCATCTACATTATTCCCCACCGTCCCTTAAATTACTATTTGAGGGCCTCACTGTACTTTATTCCTCCATCCCTTAACTAAGGGACGGAACCTGCAACGCTCCGTCCCTTAACCTTCCCTTATTCCGTCCCTTAAATTACTATTCATTCAATTTCATTTTTTATATTTTTTTCAACCTAATTCAATTAAAACAAACACACTTTATTAAAAAACAAACTTCATTAAAATTAAAATGATCCATTTGTTTGAGTTGATTTAAGATGAAATTGGAGTGGTTATAAAGAGGATTTGAGAGGAATAAATGTGTGTTTGTGTGTTAAATGAGTATGAAATATGATTATTTATAGAGTAAATAAATAAAAAAAAAGAAAATAAAAAATAAACGGTAACATTACCGTTTGAAAAATAAATTTTTTTTATTAAAATTCGAATTTTTTAAAAAAAACGAATCATTGCGTCATCCGTGACGACGCCCACTCGCGGGCCAGCGAGTGGGCGTCACGCATGCATCGGGCGCGCGACACGTCGCCCGGGCGTGTGACGGGACGACGCGTCCCTTGTCTCGCGGCTACGGGCTACGGGACGGGCTGGGGACTGGCTCAGTACGGGACGAACGTTGCAACGCGTCCTGCGGCAGAACCGTCCCTCCGGGACGGAACGTGAGCCGCGCGCGGGACGCGTTGTGGATGCTCTGAGTCTCTTGACTTTTTATTACTTTGTATAACTCAGTCTTGACTCTTGGATTGAACATTTCAGAAATGATAATAACTTGTGTTTAGAGATCTAATAATTGAAGCTTTGATGACACGTGTATTCAACTTGGACATGCTTTCAAATTTTCAGGATCAAATTAAATTGGTGATATTTTTAGCGTACTCCTCCGTCCATATAAAATATACACGTTTTATCATTTTGAACCGTCCAACAAAATTAGGCTAAGTTTAAAATAGAAAGTTTTAAATTAATACTAACCAAATAAATCATTCTAAATGTGGATCCCACAATCCACTAATACTATTTCCACCATTTTTTCACTCTATTTCTTACTTTACTAATTATACATTAAAATCCGTATTATTTACAATTTACAACTTTATCTAATTTTTGTAGACGAATGGAGTATGATTTTCTATCATTGTTGAACTTATTTTATACAAGTTACTATTCCGGACCACCCAAATTCTTTATAAAGTATAGTGAAGAAATCTTCTATACAACTCTTGGATTGGATTGAGAATGCGGAGTAATAATTTTTGTGCTTCCTCACTTTTCAAAACATTAATTGTTCAATTTCATAAAATACCTAGATTCTTGTGGTTCATTTCCATAAAAACACCTAGATGGCTAGATTCGTGTTGAATTATGTCCACTAATACAACTTGAATTGTGGTCTTTACAACTTCTTATTGCATTAATAATTGGTATGTTAGGATATTTATGAATAGAGATGTCTTGTGAGTAGATTGACTACCTAAATGCTTCTAGTAGCAATTCTATACCCCTCCACTTTCTTGTCGAGTAGTATAAAAGGAATCCGTTTTTACATGAAATTAATATGAAAGTTTTGCTATATATGTGCTTCTTTGACAGGAGTATAATAAATTTACCTTCGGAATATGATATAAACCATTTTCATTATATATTTAGTTGTAATGAAGGACGAATCATGACAGATTTTTGTTTTTTCTCGAGAGTGGAAATAAAATCTGCTGGGTTTTCAATTTTACTGTCTTGTCCTATAGTAGGAAAATGCAAACTTTGACCAAATTGAAAATAATGCATCACAAATTTAATACTCCTATATTGATTGCGAATACATATTGAATTATCGTTATTCAAAAATAGAATTCTGATTTATGTTGTGAATGAAGATAAATTTACATAAATTATATACACAAAACAAGAATTCTAAATTTTGAACAGAATGGAATAGATTTTGAAATTAACAAAACAATTTTAATCAATTTATTTTTATTATTAATTACAGTAGTATTATTTATTTATTAAATTGCTCCATACTACTATAGGGGAGCACTACACTCCCTATACACATACATTTCTAACATCCTACTGATATGAACCGTTAGATAGACAGATGTGGGGTTGTGATTTCATCAACTGAGATTGCATTTTTTAGCATTTTCGTTGCATTAAAGGGTAAATTAGTCAGTTCGTGTATTTAACCCACTCTCCTAATTTGAGGCGCGAGATTTCAGGGATCATTCAATTACACAATCCGTCTGCTCATTCAACTCCTTTTAATACCTTCCACTCTCTTTCCAAACTCGATTCCGTTCCGCCGCTTGAGAAAAAATTCCCTAGTCAAGGAATACCAATGTGGCAATCCTATTTGGTATGTCACACTAATAAATTTTTGACATATGGAAATATATATTCTTTCAATTCCAACTAGATCAATGAATTATGGAAATACTCTTAATATAACCTCACACTCTTAATTATATAGAAAGTTTCTGCATATTCCATATATAATACACGCACTACATATTTACACATAAAATAAGTATTCAATTATCGTTTCATACATGCAATGATAAAATTGATTCATATAGTGTTCATAGAATTAAGGTACACTAATCAAAATTAAATTAATGTCAGTACTGTTACTTGTATTATTTTATTCTATTGGAACGATTAATGTGCAAGTAATACTATTAAAACTATTTAGAACTGTATATTTTACAAACATAAAATATATATTATTGTTTGGAGGAGAGTTTATACACATAATATATATTTTATTATTGTTTGGAAGAGAGTTTTTTTATACCTTTTAATTAAAATTATTACTTGTTTTATTTTATTTAAGTTTTTTGATTGGGGATCACGATAACTTATATTATAGTAATTTATTTTTTCATAATTTCAAATTTAATTGCTATGTCAGACAATAATCATATGTCGTATTTTGTTTATGAAATTTTCACGGTACATTACAAATGATTAATATAATAAAATACTGCTCTTTTTTAGATTATCTTATTATTATTATTATTATTATTATTATTATTATTATTATATTTCTATAGTTTAACATAATATATTAATATTCATGTAATTAATGTGTAACGAATAAAATAAATTAAGAACTATATGAATACTATTAATTAAATTAACAAAAGGAAAGATTTAAAATATTATCTTAATTTATTTTATTATTGCACCTTAATTGTATTATATGAATGCATGTATGAAACGATAATGGAACACTTATTTTATGTGTAAATATGTAGTGCATGTATTATATATGGAACATGCAGAAACTTTCTATATAATTAATAGTGTGAGGTTATATCAAGAGTGTTTCCATAATTTATTTATCTAGTTGGAATTGAGAGAATAAATATTTCCATATGTCAAAATCTTATTAGTGTGACATACCAAATAGGATTGCCACCTTGGTATTCCTTGACTAGGGAATTTTTTCTCCCGCCGCTTTCACTTCCAAAAACCTCCAAAAACACAGTCTCAATTCAAAACCCTAACTCAATTCCGCCGCTCACCGCTTCCATCAGCATAGCGTAAACCCTAAAGTCCAGCAATTTCATCAGCATAGCGTAAACCGCTTCCATCAACCGACCACCAATTCGATAAATGTCTAAAAGACGAGAAATTTTGAACAACACAGAGCCTGACGTCGAAGAATCTTCACGAAATGGTAATTTCCTGCTTTGTTTGGGTTTGCTGGTTCACTTCTTGTAAAAAAAAGAGTATTGTTTGTAGCTTTCGGTTAATTGCTTAATTTGTTTATGTTAAGGATGAAGTTCCTTAACTCGTAGATTTTACGTCGAACGTCGCGGGAGCTTTTGCCCGTCGATCAATCCGGCGTCAAAATTAGGGTTTTGTGCGTTTTGCACGTTTGAAAATGTAGACAGCGATTCGGAGGAAGAGATCACGATGAAAGCACCAATTGTTAAGGATGAAGTTCCTTAACTCGTAGATTTTACGTCGAACGTCGCGGGAGCTTTTGCCCGTCGATCAATCCGGCGTCAAAATTAGGGTTTTGTGCGTTTTGCACGTTTGAAAGGAAAGAGAATAAGAGAAAATAAAATAGAAGGATAATTGATATTTCTTGAATTGATCAAAATGACTAACAATGTCCACTATTTATAATAGTGGATACTAACTTAATGAGCAAGATAAAAGATATGAAAAAGATATGCAAATCCATAATTAACTAACTAAATAATAATAATAATAATAATAATAATAATAATAATAATAATAATAATAATAATAATAATAATAATAATAATAATAATCGTATCAGTTTATTTGTCCGCTTAATATTGCGATGGTGTTTCTTAAATTTCTGCGCGAATTCAAGTAGATTAATCGATTTGGTGTGCAGGGTTTGGTTAACGGTGTTTTGTTGTTGCTTATTGCAACTGGTGTTTTGCTTAATATCTTCTTGAATGTGCTTATTTTGATGGAAATATTGCTTAATGTTGCATAAGCTATTCGAAATGTTGCCTAATTTGCTGGACAATATGCTTAGTTTGAGAATTTGATTGAGAATTTGCTCAATTTTGCAATTTTAGTGTGAAAAATTGCTTATTTTTATTGTTTACTTTGTGTTAAACTATGCTTATTGTGGGTGCGACAAGTTGATTATTGCTTATTGTGGACATTACTTAATTTGATGAATGTTTTGCTTATTCTATTCGAGTTTGTTCTTAATTATTGAAATACATTGCTTACTTCAGAAACTTAGTTACTATCCTTGACCGACTCAAGCATGTTTATTTTTTTTTCAATTTGATTGACAATTTACTCAATTTTGCAATTGTAGTGTGAAAGTTTGCTTATTTTATACAAATGATTGTTTACTTTGTCTAAACTATGCTTATTCTTGGTACGACAAGTTGCTAATTGCTTATTGTTGACATTGCTTAATTTGTTGAACGTTTTGCTTATTCTATTTGAGAGTGTGCTTTTTTTGGGATACATTGCTTACTTCAGAAACTTGCTTAGAGCATCCGCAACGGTGGCGCTGCTCGCCACCGCCGTCCGCGCCGCTGGCACGGACGCCACCCGCCGCCGCTGCGCTCGCGCCGCTGGCACGGCGCTGCTCGATCGAGCAGCGCCGTGCCAGCGAGCAGCTGACGTGGCACGCCCTCATTCGTCAACGGCATAGCCGTTGGGTTTAAATAATTTTTTTTAAAATCGGTACCGATAAAAAATAAAAAAAAAATTCACTTCCCAAAAAAATTATATCCGTTTATAACCATTTTTTCCCACTTTTTAATTTTTTTTTTTATTTTTTTTACCCCCAAAATACACACTTTCATCTATAAATACCCCCAATTTCACTCCAAAAAATTCACATCAAACTACACAATTCTCATCATCATTCTCTCATCTCCATTCTCATCTTCAATCTCTCATATCCATTTTCATCTTCATTCTCTCATACCCTACAACATCACTATGTCCGGCCAAGGCGATAACCCTACGGGCTCCCACGGTAGGAACCCCGAATGGTTCGATTCACAACCGTTTCCTAGTTCGGAAATGGAATATTCAGCCCCGCCTCAAACCCAAGATTCGGCCGTTCTGGGTGGCTACCGTCCATACCCAATCGACGACCAAGGTGCCTCCGAAGGACGATACGGGTGGACACCGGAGCCTAGGCCGACCGCCCCCTCCCAACCTCCGCAAGCTCCTACTCGCGGCAGCGGTGTCCGCACACCGTACACGCCGGCGGAGATGGATAAATTGTTCAAGGCGTACTTCGAAATCTCCAAAGATGCGGCGGTTGGCACGAACCAATCGGGCGATCACTTTTGGTGGAGCGTATTTCGCCGGTACAATGCAAACCGGCCGCCGGGAACGATCGAGCGCAACGAGAGTATGGTGCGCAACTGCATCGGCCGAGCCAACGACGAAATTGGCAAGTTCAATGGCTATTTCCTCCAGGAGTCGCGGAATGCCGGGAGCGGCCGGAGCGAGGTCGACATCATCACTGCGGCGCTGAGCACATACCAATCCATGAACGGTAAGTCGTTCAAATACCTCAACGTTTGGCAGGAAACGCGGTTCCACCCGAGGTATCTGGGACGCCTAACATCCTCCTCTAGTGGCTCCTCCAAACGGTCAAGGTCGGTATCCCTATCCGACTCCGGCTCCGAAGAAGTGGCTAGCCAACTCGCCGAAGCTAACTTGGGTAGCCCCGACGCCGGACCAAGCGGTTCCCAATGCCGACCGCAAGGAAGGAAGAAGGCGGCGGCCGAGCGCCGGCGCTCCGCGACTCCATCGGCCCCCGCCCCCGCCCCCGAACCCGCACCCTATGTTCCACCTCCACCCACGAACAACTCGTTGTGGGCCCTTTTGGCCCAACTCAATTTGGCCGATAGGTCAACTATGACCCCCACGCAACTTCAAACGCACGAGGGCATGATAGTGGGTCTCCAAAAACAATTGGGGTTGTTGCCGCCGGATGAGTAGTCTTCCTCGGGTAATATTAGCCAATAATTATGTAATTTTTAATTTTTAGTATTTTAATTATGTAATTTTTAATTTTTAGGATTTTAATTATGTCTTTTTTATTTTATTTGTATTTTGTAATATTTATTGTGATTTTTTAATGAATTTTAGTATTATGGAAATGTTTATGTTTAATTGAATATTAAATTAATTGTGCTCGTCCTTGCGGAAGAGCACAGTTGTGGGTGTTGTGCTTTTGCCAGAGAGCAGGCATGAATAGTACCGCCCGGGCCCACAACCGTGCCGCACGGTTGTGGATGCTCTTACTCTCTTGGACGGACTCAATCATTTTTTTTAAACCTTCTAGTAAAAAGCGATAGAAAGGAAAGACTCAGGCTGATAAGGCAACTGATCCCGAGGCTGAACAGATTCAGCATATTGAAATCAAAATAAAATCACTCCATTTCAGGAGTTCTACTTAACATTTTAGTGGTATGATTGCTAGACTTGATTCAAAGCAAAGGAATGCAGTCCGAGAGATGGGATTCGGACCACTGCTGCATTTCTCATTGACTGACCTACAGGGCACTCTCGTGTACTGGATTGTATTAAATCAGCATATCACGTCGAGTAGCGTCAAGCTAGCAGGAAACAATCATTGCATATTGATGCGGAAGACGTCCATGTGACGCTTGGTTTCCCAAAAGGTTCCTTACCAATCAGACGGAAGGAAAGCCTTGAGGGTCACCCGTATGCAGACGGGATTGCAGATCGTATTGGCAAAGATGGAATGCAACTTCTTGACACTAATGTCGAGAATTAGATGTTCGCAGTCCGCAAACATCGAGGGAGGGAACAACTTCAAAAAATATTTCATGATCTTGAGAAGTTGCATTTTGTACTATGTTCTCAGTTTATTACATGTTCTTAGTTGATGATTGTTTGCTTCGAAATGTTGTTTAATTTATTCGATATAATGCTTAGTTTGAGTAAGAATTTGCTTAAGTTGTTGGAAAGATTGCTTATTTTGGGCGAGAATTCACTTAAGTTGTTGAAAAGATTGCTTATTTTGGGCGAGAATTCGCTTAAGTTGTTGGAAAGATTGCTTATTTTGGGCGATAATTTGCAACAACATAAACTACAAAACCATGGTGTCTCAGTGATACATGTGCATGGTCAGGGACATAACAAGAAATACAAATTAGCCGGTGCTGAAATTTAATAAAATTATAATAATATTTAAATAATTAAAATAATAATAATATTGAAGAATTATAATATAAGAAAAAAAGAGAGATGTAGTCAATTTATTTAATATGAGTCGTTGTTCTTTTAAAAATTAAATAAAACAAAAAAAATATGATATCAAATTTAAAAATTAAAATTGTTTGAAATCTGAAAATAAGCATGATGTAGGGAAATAAAACATTAGGTTAAATGAAGTATTAGCTCGAAATACTTTTATAAAAAGAGGTATTAGAATCAAAACTAATCTAAATTGTTATAATTTTGTTATTTCTCATTTAATTTGATTTTATGTATTTCAAGTAAGTTATTTATATACATATAATATATTATAATTCTTTTGTTTAAAGTATATCATACTATAATTTAAATGAATCCAATTAAATCTGTATTTAATGGAGTCGTTTAATTACGTGATACGTTTATTTAAATAAAATAAATTAATTAGTATACCTCAATGACCAAACTTGTTTATTAACTCTTTAAATAGTAATGGGTTAATAAACTAAATCAATTTAAATTGGGGTAAAACCCATCTAAAAAGGCTCAATTGATCTAAACCTAATAAACACGCGCCGCCGTATCATCTTCTTCCTCCTTGAGAAAATCTACTCCGATCTGCAATTGTTTTTCTTCTTCTTTCTTCTTTGTCGATGCAACTTACTCATTCTCTCTTCTCAAAATACAACAAAAATTAAGTCTTTCATGGATATTAAATTTCTCAATATAACATACACGACATCTGAACAGGGTAGTCACTCATGGCTGGGTAATGAGTTCGGCTCCGGCCAAGCCCCCGCTCGAGCGGTGGCTTGACCAACGCTATCTCCGTCCATGTGCTTGGTATTACAGCAAATTAAATTACAAATTCGAATGTCTTAAACTTTCTTTACAATGACTGGCTTCAGCTCATCCGCATGCATCTCACTGATTGATAAAACATGATACGAAATTAATGACATAAAAAACATATAATAGCTTCACAACATACAAATAGTGCATTGTTAGTAAGACGGTATTGCATTGCATTACGTAGTCACTGCAATACAAAATGGCTGAATTCATCAATGAATACCATAAAATCTGAATTCAGCTCTAATGAATTATTTATTAGCTTCACAACATACAAATATTGCATCGACAGTAAAATGGTATTGCATTACTTAGTCACCGCATCACGTAGATTCACCGGTTGCATTACATATTTTTAGTGGCAGATTTCATAAAATATGATTTAAAAATAAAATATATCAAATAACTATAAAAATAGGAGTTATATAACTTGCCATACAAAAAGACATTTATTGCGTCAAGAAATTAGGGTTAGTATAACTGCAATAATATGTGGTACCTAAACTGCCCTTTTTACAAGTAAATCTATTTTTTATTTGTTTGATTGGTGTTCAACGTGGCATAATCATGTGCCTTGATTCCATAATAAATCGACTAGTTGGTATTGGTGGGAAGTTATTTTTTAAAAATGTGATATTTTTGAAGTGCTCCCCTACTACTATATTTTCAAATATGTATATGTTTGAAAAAGATGTTGTGATTTTTTTCAATTAAATTTATGAATTATAGAAAATATAATTTATTTATGAACATATATAGTTGCATAAAAATTGCCACTAATATGATAGATAATGTAAGTTTCCCGTAACATTCGTACTTAATAAGCATAAAAGAAATTACTACCATGGATTCATTAATAAAATTATTTTTATTTGCTTTGGCTATTTGGTTGGCCACTATATATTCTCATGATTAAATTTACTTTTATATTTTTATTTGCTTTGGCTATTTGGTTGGCCACTATATATTCTCATGATTAAATTTACTTTTATTTATGAACATATATTTTTCGTTTCAACGAATTGAGGCCACACATATTACCTACATAAATAAAAAAAAACAAATCGTTTCCCTTAATTATGCGAAGGGTGATTAGGTAAAATAAAAAAAATAGTAGTACTCCTTTAATTAATTACGCGCTACTATCACAAGTTCTTAAACACAAATATGTAAATATTGTTATAGACATAGTAGTATTAAATTGTTTTGGGTTTAGTTATAGGTAGGATAGATATATATAGTTCTCGCGAGTGATGATATGGATGTGTGATGAATGAAATAATTGAATGTATTTGACAATGAGATGTGGTGATAAAGATAAGACACGCACACGAGCTTGACCACGAAATTATGTCGTGTAGCTTTGTAGCTAAATTGGACGCTTTAATCACTTTACACTCTAATTTGTGTATACCAAAATCGACATCCCATGTAGATAGGGTCAATATTCAAATTATGTTATTTCCTCTCTAAAGTTTGACCCCTCCACAACCACTTCCTCCTAATTTCTGGATAAGCCCACCAATTATTCTGTTTTATAGTAGGACTATAAAAAAAATGCCATCTTTCTTTCTTTATTCACCTCATCAAAATTAAATCATGAATATTGGTCGATTTTGAACATGCAATACCACTTTAATATATATAGTACTATAACAAACTATGACGTTTCTTATTTACAATTCACATGATCAACCGATTTATAGTTAATTAGAAGGAGAAACTTTACTTGTCCAAGTTTTTTCATCTGAATAATTCCAATCAAATTAGTGGAGTATTAATTTTACTTGCATAGCATATGACATATTACCAACTACTCCTATCGTTTTAGGGTTTGAAAACCCTACATTGAGTGTATAACAATAAGTATTATGTGTATAGATTAAAAGAAACTAAGTACTCTCTTGTGTTTGGATCGAATGTGAATGAAATTGCGATTTTAGGAAAAATCAAAAGAGGAAAGTTTTAAAATTTGGATTTTAAAAATTGGGGAAAAAAAGAAAACACATAAAATTTATCTATTTACCGGCAAATACTTTAAAAAAGCTTATTGAAATTAACAATAAATGATGTACAGATACGTACTATATAGCTAATTATAGCCCATCAGAATGACTAGTTTCCGACCAATATTTTCAAACATACAACTTGGTTACTTTGATCGACAATTTTCAACGTAACAACCTTAGGCAATTATGCATATCATAAATTTTAAAATGTAGTCGCTTTAATATCGAGACAATGAACTAGAAGTCGAGATGCATGTGATGTGATATTGATAATGACATTCTAAAACTGTATGACATGTACGAATTAAGTTATTGTGTTATCTATGGCAGCTAAGCATTTTATTTTTATCATAAACGACTGAAAGTTTAATATCGCTGGAAGTTAGGGATGGATAATATAAAGTTTTTATATATACCTAAACCAGATATCATCAACTATAAGAGCATCTCCAATGCTCCTCCTGCCACATCATCAGGACAAGCTACTGGACAAGCAACAGGTTAGCCACAATAAACAAAACTATAAAAAACAAATAATTAACAATCACACAAAATATAGAATTTAATTTACGACACAGATACGGAAAAATTCAATAATAATATTTAAATTTTAAAAAGTACATTAATTAAAACAAGCGTTACTCATTTCACGTTGTTGCTTTTGTACAGAAATTAAGTGAGAGAGAAAACTCGTTAAAACAAGCGGTGCGAATGAAAATGACGTGCAAATCGCGTATATATAGTGTTTCGAATATTAAAAAAAAGTGTTGGCCGATCGTTCGCCGATCGCCCGCCTACAATGGCGGCCAGCCGACCGGCGAGCGGATCGGCCAGCGCCCGAGAATCGGCGTCCGCTCGCCGATTTTTTCACCGATTTGGCGCCAGCCGACTCCAATGGTTCGGCGAGCGGACCGGCCAGCGCCGTGAATCGGCTAGCCGGTCCGCTAGCCGCCATTAGAGATGCTCTAACCACCAATATTTTTTTGCCTGCAACTTTCTCCTGTCTAAATAAAATGTCAACTATCAATTGTCTTTGCACTAATTTTTTAATATCTTGTAATAAAATCTAATAATTGCTAAAAATATCTTAACTATCGATCATCTGTCATCTTAAAGTTCACAAGCACTATCAAAGTATCAATATTATAATACTCACACTGGAAGATTAAGTTCTGTTAATACCTTAAAAAAGTTTTCCAACTCCAAAAAAGTGTAGGCTCGACCAACTAACAACAGTCGATAAATCCCGAAAATCTCAAAAATAGAGAGTTATCGCTTATGCATAGGCACGAACAAAGAGCAACTTCTACTTCTAGAGTAGAGGGGAACATGAATTACTCAGAAGCACACAATAAAGAGTGGAACTCCAAAACAAAGTGCATATTCTCTCCTAGCTTCTATCATCATCCCAACATATATCCCCATACATTATCTGAGATATAGATATGATAAAAATCATTCTAGGTGTAGTAAATTACAATACTTTTTAAAATCCACAACACTTTTAATAATATTTTTATAAAAATGATAATAATTGTAAATCATAAAAAGATCGTCTAACTAGTTCCTACACACTATTCTTTTAACGTACATCAAATAATTACTCACTAATTAAATAGCAATCAAGGATCAATTAAGCAATAATGATGACTCCATTAGCCATGTAAGTATAAGTGCTCACGAGGAGGCTATATAGGCATATGTATTCCATGTTTTTAAAATATAGTTTAAATATGGAAATGAATGTTGAGAATAATTGAAATTGTCCATTTGCTTAGGATATAATTTAATGGGGGCCTTAGAGATTTAATATATGAAGTGAAAAGAAAGTTGTTCCACATACCACCAATTACCTTTTAATTATGTGATGGCGTAATTTCAAAAAGATGTCTGTGGTAGGGTATGGATCTCAGTTTCCAGCCAAATGCAATTAATTTGAATATTAGGCTGCACTTATGCTAAATTTCATTTTTTGTTATTGATTTTTTTTGTGAAGCTCAAACACAAATATCTTTGACAACATGCAAAAGATGATGATGAGAAGGGTGAAGTTTTGGAAACAAAGGTTGAGAATAAGCATCAACAATCATTTTCCACATGTGCTTGAGTTTGTCGTCAAAAACTAATCCTTTGACAGTAAAACCCACTTCAACTTCAACTGTCCACAAACGACTATGTAGCACAAAATGCGGTAATTTCTAGCTACCTAAAGGAGATGTTGCTAATATAGATTGTCCATGCCAATTCTCCATTAAATAATTGATATAGAAAATAATTTTTCAATTTATTGAAGATGGGTTATTATGAGCAAACTAGATCGCATCGATTGCCTCCACTTTGCATATTGTAATTATAATTTACTCATAAATATTTTTCAAGTGTATTTCTGAAGGTGGATGTGGTGATTATGTTACTAATAATTTTGTGGAGGAACATAACAATTCTACGATTGAAGTTCCGGTTAAACGATGAATAAATTTAAATACATAGTACTATTAAATTCGGCAAGGCGCTTAAGTATGAGATTGTAATACAATACTAGTATACTAGTCCAACTATGATTGGTTTGGCAAAATTGTTAGGCAGTTTGGTAAGATAGATAACTCATACTCCCCCTCCCTCTGTTTCATAAAAATATGTGTATTTTTCATTTTCATCCGCTCCATAAAAATATGAGGATTTTCATTTATGGAAAGTTATCCTAATTTATATTCTTATACATCAAGTTATTTACAACTTATATCACCACTAAAACACTAATGATAATGGAGTCTCACCACTAAAATTATTTTAACTATCATTCTACTCATTTTCTCTTAGTTTACCAATTTTGTCTTAATTCTCGTGTCTTATCATATGCTCATATTTTTATGGGACGAATGGAGTATATCTTGAAGTTATTACTAAAAATAATTTAAAATGTGTGTTCTTATTGTATTTTGTTTATTTATTTTTTCTACCCAAATAATACTCCTTGTATTGCATATACTTAAAACTCATACTGCGTACTAATATTGTAATGGTGTAGTATTTTTGCAAAGTTAATCCTATATTCCCAACAATTTCCAGATTTAAGGCTTGATTTGATATTTTGGAATTGAGATACTGGAATTGGAGTATTTAATTTCATATAAATGTTTGGTATTTAGATTTGGATTTCCAATTGAATTAAGATTCTAATTCATCCAAATTCAACCATTTGAATTTTATATCCGAAGCAAATAATTAAAATTCCCACATTCACACACCACATAAAAATAGTACACTTGCACACGCACTTTCAAAATACACATATGTCACAAACACATAGCTCACAACACATACACACACAATTCCCACGTACAATGTACACAAACACACATACACTGCCCAGACACTATCCACACACATATTGCACTCACTCACATACAACTACACACGCTGCACATAATACACAAACTACACACAAATGCACGCACACACACTGCAATTTGGATCCCCTGCTGATGAGAGAAGCACAACATAAAAAGTTGTTCCAATCAATCAAATATCTCCTGCCGTGCTTCTCTCCATAGCAGGGGATCCAAATCTCACACACTGCACATATAAACACCACACAATGTGTGTATTCTGTGTTGGTGGGGTTGCATAATTTTTTCAAATTCAATTTCAATGGTATCTAAAGAAAGGATTTAGAATTTATTTATAATAATAAAATTCTTTTAAATACAATTTCATAAAATTTTAATTTTATTTATTTTCATAAATTCTAATTTCAATTTCATAGACAGAACGGATCCTAAGGGCATCCGCAACGTTGCGGTCCCTAGCAGCGAGACAGCGTTCCGAGCTTCGTCTCGTCCCCAGCCCGTCCCGAAACTCATCGTGGAGAGACACTTGGCGAGCTGTCTCGCCACGCGTGTTTGCGATGTGGCGAGCTGCGGTTCGTCCGTGATGCCCACTCGCGGTCCTAAGGGCATACGCAACGCGTCTCGTTGCGGTCCCTATCTCGTCTCGGAGAGACGAGACGGCAGCGAGACAGCGTTGCGAGCTCCGTCTTGTCCCCAGCCCGTCCCGAAACTCGTCGCGGAGAGACACTTGGCGAGGTGTCTCGCCACGCTCGTTGGCGACGTGGCGAGCTGCGGTTCGTCCGTGACGCCCACTCGCGGTCCTAAGGGCATCCGCAACGCGTCACGTTGCGGTCCCTATCTTGTCTCAGAGAGACGAGACGGCGGTGAGACAGCGTTGCGAGCTCTGTCTCGTCCCTAGCCCGTCCCGAAACTCGTCGCGGAGAGACACTTGGTGAGTTGTCTCGCCACGCGCGTTGGCGACGTGGCGAGTTGCGGTTCGTCCGTGACGCCCACTCGCCGGCCCGCGAGTGGGCGTCGTTTATTTCAGTTGAAAATGTATTTTTTATTGTTTTGTTTAAATTCAGAAAAAATTCAAAAAAATAAAAAAAAAATCTCAAAATTATACTAGCCGTTTATAGCCATTTTTTTACATTTTTTTTATTTTTTTTTTGAATTTTTTTTAAGCCTCCAATCACTTCTATAAATATCAAAGCATTCCCACAAATTAATCCACAAAAAAAAAACTTTATATTCTCACTCAAACACTCTACATTCTTCATCTCAAAACATTATTTTTCAAACACTCTAAATTTAATCCATTCATGGATCCATTTGAGTAATTGCGTCGAATAATGGAAGAATCGCTAGCAGAAGATCGACGTCGGGAGGAGGAGGAAGTCGCGGCGCCTCAAAGGAGATCCCGGACTTACATCCATCGTAACTGGGAGGAAGTCGCCGCAAAGTTGGTACGCAACTACTTTTGTGACAACCCGGTATGGGGAGAAAACTACTTCCGCCGCCGTTTCCGCATGCGGAAACGGCTATTTATGCGCATCGCAAATACATTGGCAGCCCGGGAAGAGTTCTTTCAAGAAGGGTTCGATGTCGTTGGCCGTCCCAGTCACACGAAGCTGCAGAAATGTACTGCAGCAATCCGTCAGCTTGCTACTGGACAAATGACGGATGTGTTCGACGAATACCTGCACATTGGGGAAAGCACTGGGAGAATGTGTTTGATAAACTTCTGCAAAGGCGTCCGGGCAGCCATCACCGACGAATTTCTCCGAAAGCTAATCACGACAGATTGTCAGGTTCTGTTCCGACTTCACGAAGAAGTGCACGGATTCCCCGGGATGCTTGGCAGCGTCGATTGCATGCATTGGCAATGGAAGAATTGCCCTGTGGCGTGGAGTGGGTCATACACGAGCGGCCACAAAGGCACCCACCCCACCGTTATACTCGAGGCCGTTGCCGACTACCGGCTATGGATTTGCATGCGTATTTTGGGGTCCCCAGATCGAACAACGATGTCAACGTTCTCAACCAATCCGACCTCTTCACCGAAGCGCCGGCCATCAACTTCATCGCTAACAACCGCCAGTATAAAATGGGGTACTATCTTGCCGACGACATCTATCCGAAGTGGCCAACCTTCGTGAAGACCTTCAACAGGTCTTTGAACGAAAAACATGCTCTTTTTGCGCAGAAGCAAGAGGCTGCTCGCAAGGATGTGGAGAGAGCGTTCGGGGTTCTCCAAGCTCTCTTCAACATTATCAAAGCCCCGGCTCGTACGTGGTTTATGGAGAATATGGTCGACATCATGTATACGTGCATAATCATGCACAACATGATTGTCGCCGACGAAGGACCTGAGGCGGGAAATTGGTTCGACCCTGAAACCCCGGGAAGTTCTACCGCAAGTATTCTGCCTCGCAGTGGAGTGCATCCGTCTATGCAAGATGGGTTGTCTGTTTGGGCAAGGACACGTGATTCTACCGCCCACGCCCAACTCCAGGAAGATCTAATGGAGCACATTTGGGCTAAATTTGGCAACCAGTAGACGCACATGATCGCCATTAGACAACTTTTTCTTCTGCTTATTTGAGTTTTGAGATTTTGAATTTAGAGAGAGTGAGCGGGAGATTTTAAATTATGTATTTTTTATTTTTTTAGGATTTTATTAATGTGGTTTTTTATTTTTTTAGACTTTTAAGTTGTAATTTTATTTAATGAAGTATGTTTTTATTAATTGAATTTGTTGGAAATAAAAATAAAAAAATGAAATTGAATGAATAGTTAAGGGATGAGATGGTTAAGAGATAGAGGGTTGCAGGTGTTGTCTCTTAGTTAAGAGATGTGATGAAAAGTACAGTGAGGCCGATGAATAGTAAAGAGATGAGACGATTAAAATTCGGATAAGAGACAACAATGCGGACGACCTAATTCATTCCTGCCAAAAATTAATTAGATTTCATATAGTAGTCGGTAAAAAAAAAGTGTTGCTTGTTATAGGTGAAATCGCAGTAAATAAGTAGAGTACATATTTGCACTTACCTTTTACTTCTACTATATGTATTGGTCAGAAAAAGGGTTGAAATGCAGAAATAATTACCAAGTTTAACCTTTATACTGTGTGATGTGATTTGATGTTATAGTATATGCACGTATGCGGCTAAGAAGATAGATGACAGCCCCAAAATTTAGAGTTGGTAAAACATATCTTTCTATCCAATATTTTGCCATGTTACTATGTGAATGGATTTGTATGTTGATTTACTGACCAGACTTACAAATTTCAAATCTAGGATCCAAAGGCATCATCTTGTTAATAATTTAGGTCTCTTCTTGCTTTGTGAACTGTGCCCATACCCCTCCTTTCCCCTCCCCTACCCCACTTTCCACTAATTCCTTTGTGAAAGTGAAGCAAGAGAAGAAACTTAGCTGCCATCCCAATGTGTCCTAATCATGATTTTCTTGAAATACAAATACAAATACAAATTGAAATGATCAATCAGATGTCACTCGATGTTTATATACAACCTCCTCCTTATTGCCTTATATCTGTAGTTTAACCAGTCTCTCCTTTCCCACTCTCAGCAACTTCTACAATTACAATTCATCTCCTCCCCATCCAAAAATTAATTAAACCTTAGCTTCTTTCTTTCTTTCTTTCTTTCTTTCTTTCTTTCCCCAACTCCCCCAATTTATTAATTTCTTCTCCCATCCATGGTGAGTCGATCTCTGCATTTTGCTTCTTCACACACTACTCGCATTCATCGCTAATTCAATTTATATTTTTGATCGAATTAGGGGGACGACGCGGAGGCCGGGGGGAGCAATCGAAGCCAAGGCAAAGGCGGATTCAAAGCCACCTCATTCATCTATGGTGCGTAGCTCAAATTCTCTGAATCTCAATCTCACTCTCACTCGCCTGTATGATTAATGATGTTTGATTGGTAGCATTGGCGGCATTGGAGAATATGGGGGTGGTGGCGAACATGGTGAGCTTGGTGCTCTACTTTTCATACAAGATGCATTTCGATCTGGCCACGTCAGCAAACACTCTCACTAATCTAATGGGATCGACCTACTTGCTCTCCATCGTCGGCGGCTTCATCTCCGACACCTACCTCAACCGCTTCCTCACTTGCGTCATTTTCGGCACGCTTGAAGTCCTGGTACTACTACTACTATGCTTCTTTTTTTTAAAAAAACAAATTGTTTATTTTGAAGTACTAGTAGTGTATAACTAGGTGGTGGGAACCAAGAGTTAAAGATGATGGTAGGACAACTCTATTTGTTTTAAGAAACTATACATGTTACCCAATTAGAGCAGAGGAGACTAAGGGGATAGATATTTAGAAATTTTTCATTTAATAAGATTTTATCTGGCGCCTTTGGCAGGGGAGCTACTCTTTATGTCATATTTTTATTATTAAATAATCATGTCTGGTTTCATATTCACAAACTTTTGAAGATGTGTGCTGGCGGTGATTCAATTAAAAAAAATAAGCTACTATAATTGAGGATTTCGTGTGGCCTCCTCCTTTTTTCTAGTCTAGTGGGTAGCATGTGCATGTGCATGTGGGTGAAAAAGCTGAGGGAAAAAAGGAACATTATTGCATTCCCTTTTCGCAATGCTCTCTCATCTATGAACATCAACGCTTCCGTACGCATACACAGGATTAGAGAAAAAACTAAATCATTAAAATTTAAATATTCTTAGTAGATAATTATGACCCTGAGAAAGGAAATATGAAAAAGACTGTTTATTTTTAGGGATCAAATACAAATATAACAGTACATTAATTATGAATGTATATAAGTCACATAGGGAGTGACTAAATTTGTGGAATTTATGATGGGATTGAAGTGATCAAGTACAAATTTGGTTATCTAACATCATTTGTAAATACTTGTTATTTTACCCCATCTAGTAAGATTAGCTTGTTCCATTTTTTATAGTATTAAAATCTTACTCCTCTAATAAGAGGGAAAGAACAAGTACTACTAATTTTTTTTATAACTTATTTGCTAGATAATAGAGAGTAGTACCATAAATTAAAGATTCTTATTGATTGAAATGAATGCAGCATGAAGTGAGATATTTGAAAATAGACATAATTATGTGATCCATCCATCACCTAATAATAAATCGAGTCGTGGAATGTTTTTTTTCCTTTGACATGACGCGACAACCACTACATGGGTTTGGCTTTGATAATTAAAGGAGTGATGCAATTATTGTTTTTATGTTTAGGCTCTATCGATGATGACAATTCAAGCCCACAGTGACAGTTTGCTGCCCAAGCCTTGCTCCAAGTCCAGTTGCGTCCAAGGTGGCGCCGCCATCTACTTCTACGCCACGCTGTGCCTCCTCGCCCTCGGCGTCGGCGGCGTCAAGGGCGCCCTCCCGGCCCTCGGCGCCGACCAGTTTGACTCCAAAAATCCCAAAGAAGCCAAGTCGCTGGCGAGCTACTTCAACTGGCTCTTGCTCAGCTCCGTCGCCGGCTCCTCCATCGGCGTTACTTTCGTCGTTTACGTCTCCACCAATAAGAACAATCAGAACTGGTGGAAGGGCTTTCTCATCACCGCCGTCGCTGCATTCCTCGGCTACGTCTTCCTCCTCATCGGAAAACCGTTTTACCGCCTTCATGTCCCCAAGGATAGCCCTCTCATGAGACTCACACAGGTATTTATCACTGCACTTCTACTTTCTTCATTTTCCTGTATTTATCAGTTGAGTCGTATTCTTTTCTGGGCAGTCCCTTTATAATGAAGTCATTTCACTCTTTCTATCAGGTTATAGTCGTGGCAGTAAAAAATGGGCGATTATCTCTTCCAGATAGTCCAAATGAGTTATACGAGATCAACGAAAAGGATTCAGAAACAACAGCACCGAAAATAGCACATACCAACGAATTCAGGTAACTGTGACCTTTGGCCTCAGTAATTAACCACTAGGCTGACACACGCACACTAACAGGTGTCTTTCATTGAAAGCAGGTGGTTAGACAAAGCTGCAATCCCGGCTGCAAACACAGAGCCATCAGCGTGGAAAGTGTGCACGGTGACGCAGGTGGAAGAAGTGAAGATCATAGCAAGAATGTTGCCGATAATAGGAAGCACCATAATCCTGAACACATGCATGGCTCAGCTGCAGACCTTCTCGGTGCAGCAAGGCTACCGCATGGACGCCCATCTCGGCTCCTTCCAAGTCCCCGCAGCGTCCATCCCCATCATCCCCCTCCTCTTCATGATCATCCTCATCCCCATCTACGACCGCCTCTTCGTCCCCTTCGCCCGCACTCTCACCAACCACCCCTCCGGCATCACCCAGCTCCAGCGTGTAGGTGTCGGCCTCGTCCTCTCCGCCGTGTCCATGGCCATCGCCGCATTAGTCGAAGTCAAGAGGAAAAATCAGTCATTAAAAAACCCGATGCAGCCGATCAGCCTCTTCTGGCTGGCCTTCCAGTACGGGATATTTGGCATCGCCGACATGTTCACGCTCGTTGGCTCGCTCGAGTTCTTCTACAAGGAGGCACCCACCGGGATGAGGTCGCTCTCCACTTCCTTCGCTTGGATATCGCAGTCGTTTGGCTATTTTTTAAGTAGCGTGTTCGTGGACACGATCAACTCGGTGACGAGGCGGGTGGCGCGGAGCCGGCAGGGGTGGCTGCAAGGGCAGGATTTGGATAGGAACAATTTGCAACTCTTGTATTGGTTTCTGGCTATTTTGAGCGCTCTCAACTTCTTTAACTATTTGTTTTGGGCGGTGCGGTACACATACAAGACGGACGATGAGAATACGGAGCAGCACGACGGCGGGGGCGTGCCGTTTCTAAAGGCGGGTGAGCAGGCGTCTAAGGCGCTGGAGGAGCCTAATGGGAAATGGTGATATGGAATTTAGCAGCATGGTTTGAAGATTTATATTTATATATATGTGTATTTATTATTTATAGTGGTGTTGGCCCTTTCAATGTTGTATTGTGTGTGGTTTTTTTGTCGTTTTTTGGTGATGATTCTCGAGTATATATTCTTGGGTTTCAAGCATATAAATATACTGTAGAAAGGCTTGCAAGGGGATGAATGAAGATATTTCACGATTAATATAAATGAAATTATATTGATTGTGTTTTGAATTTGTAGTTTAATTTTGTAAAGGGGATGTACAAGTTGAGTTGCATCTGTAAACTAAACGATGTTTTATCATGCATCTTTCAGAAAAAGGCGGCACTTAATTAAAGACAAATTACCATTTTATATGTATTTAATAAAATGTGAGTTATATTAATGCAATACTAAATTTATTTACCAAAAATAATAAAGTTAAATTACACATTTAATAACAAATCTCTCAATATGATAATATGTGATATTTAACGAAATGCGAAGAGAATATTAATTATGCGTATAAGCTACATATTACTCCCTCCGCCATTAGGAGTCACATTTCTTGGTGGCACGGGTTTTAAGAAACGTTAAAGAAAAGTTGGTGGAAAAAAGTTAATGGAATAGGGGCCTCACTTATTTTAAATGAAACGTGGGTGAAATGAGTTAGTGGAAGATGAGACTTTATTACCATTTATGGTAAAAGTGAATCGAGACTTCTATTCGTGGACGGACTAAAATGGAAAAACGGAACTCCTATTTGCGGAAGGAGGGAGGTATGATTTTCAAAGGGATATAAATGATTAATGGGCAACTCTTACATGCTAAGAAATCCCAAAACAAGTGTGCGAATACTATTTTTTTTCTTTTGAAGATATTAAGTTGATTTCACAGCATTTAACTGGTTTTAACATGAATTAAGAACTTGGTGCTGTCGACCTAAACACATGCAAACTCTACATTGGACCCATTTCATCGATCACAATGTATTCTTCGTCAACCTAAAGTTTACTCTAGCACCCCCAAAAATAAGTATGGGCCCTTGATGCTTTAATAGGTCAAACATGACGAATTCTAATAGACTTCGTTTGAATAATATTATACCATGTGGCCCAAATATAATTTATTGGAACAAAAATTGAACCGCTAATATTAGATTGTACTGATGGCATATAGTATAATCGTATTTATATTGTTTTTATTGCATGGGTATGATGTTTAGGTCAATGTACATAATGACCTAAACTCAATATATCTAATGTCGAGAAAATATAATATTCCCTTTCGTCCAGGAAAAATAGGGCACATCTGTCATTTTTGGCACATTCAAAAAATGAAAGTTTTCAACAACTTCTCTATTACTTTTTTTCCTTCTCTTTTACTAATAATATGGACCTCACATTCTACTAACACTACTTCTCTCTTACTTTACCAATTCTACATTAAAACTCGTGTCATTTACAAAATGCCATATTTTTCATTGCAGTAGGTTATTGACCCAAGTGCAATGTCTATAATGCCAAAAAATTGTGTGTATTTTCAATTTGTATATACAATGGTCTATTTACTCATATTCTTATATTCTTGTATATGTAATGAACACAAATAAACTAGATTTACACTCTCTATTTTTTAAATTAATATACCACGCTAAATCTTGGAGTAGTTTTTATACTACTTTTCATCCGTGGTAGTGGATGTTTCTTTTTGGCACACAAGGAATTATTGTGTTAAGTACGTTAAGTAAAGTGAGAATAAAATAGAAAATAAAAAAATAATAGAGATGGAGAGAGAATAAAGTAAAGTAAATGCGAATAAGTGTATTGACTTTTACTAAAAAGGAAAATGATTTTACTATTATGGAATGTACTAAAATAATAAAATGATTTCAATACTATGGAACGGATGGAGTATAAGATTTGAATTCACTCTAACGATATAAGATTTGAATTCACTCTAACGATATCTATAGCTAACTATATGTATATTAATCTAAGATCGAATTCTATGTACACAATAATAAAATATTGTAAGAAATATAAAAGGCAATGGTCTAAATAATAAAAAAATCCAAGACTGAGAATGACAAAATAAATAACTATTTGGATTTATGCATATGTAATGTTAGAAGGTTGGTATTATATGGAGTATTTATAAGCTTGTCAACTTGTTGAGTCTTGACCATGTTACATCATTTTCCAAGTAAATAAATGGAGCACAAATAATTGCATGACATGATTGACAAAACGAGTGTCTTCTTTACAACCATGTATGGCCTTGAGTTTTCTAGTGTATGGAGTACAATTTTTGTATTAAAAAATCATTTAAATTTGTGAAAGGTACTCATAAGTCATAATTAAGAATTTATCATTAAGATTTAAGGCCGTTCACAAAATGCAGCGGTCCCAAGCGGCTGCCTCGGGCGCAAAGTCGGCCACGAAAATTATACGGACTATTTATTTATTATTTTAATATTATAATTTAATTAATAAATATCCTTTCATTTCTATGCACTTCCACACACATCTTATTTCCTACTCCCTCCGTTCCCGAATAAGAGTCGCTAATTTCCTTTTTGTATCGTCCCCATTAAGAGTCGCTCTTCATTTTTACCATAAATGGTAGTAGGTCCCACATTCCACTAACCCACTCCACTCACATTTTATTATAAAACCAATATAAAAAAGTAGGTCTCACATTCCACTAACTTTTTCAACCAACTTTTCTTTACATTTCTTAAAACTCGTGCCCGGTCAAACAACGACTCCTATTAGGGGACCGAGGGAGTACTATGTAATCAAATATTTTTGTGAGAACAAGGAAAGGGAACATAGAATATTTTTGTGCCTAGGCCTATCCATCCACGGGAGGCTATGTTTCGAGAGAATATTATTGCCGATGAAAGAGTCGTTGCAATTTTTTTTTGTGCACCACACCTGCCACAATGGGCTCTCGACAATGTCGAAGTGCGCTGTTGCCTGTTGCATTAGGCAACAGACGCACGGAGGGTTGCCAAACCAATTTGTTGAGTACCTCCCAATCATGCATCGTACCTGTGATGCAGACATTGATAATACTACAGCAAATAATATGATAACTGATAATGAATTAGAACTACGATAAGTAATTGAAGAGAAAAAGATGTTGAACCCAATTCAGAAATAGCGCGACAGACATTCTCAAGGTACATCGCCTCTTTTCCGAGAATGTCTTGATAAGCTTTCATCCACAAAGCTGGACTCATGCCGAACTCCAATAAGAACCTATCGAAGTAATTTAGACACTAACACTCAAGAGGTTTTAGTTTTGGAGTTTTGATTTCAATTGATATAGTTTTTCAAATACAAGTTTAATTAGTTTTAATTGTTTATTTTGTATAATTAGTTGTGACCGAAAATGAGGGTAAATTGAGTTGGTTGCAGTAGACTTGTTGTGATAAAAATAAAAAAATGACAGTTGAAAAATGAAGTTATTGCTGAAATGAGGCTAATTATGAGAAGATTTCCTAAGCATAGTCAATTGGATGTCAATTTAACTTCTAGCTATAATTTACTGATTAGGTTATAATATATGAAGTGATAGATATGATTTCGATCTCACTGTCTAAACATCTATTACAGGATTAGATTATAACATAGGAGTACTAAGCAGTCATACGTAAATAAATTATAGAGTAGATTTGTATCTATTACAGGATTTCGATCTCACTGTCTAAACTCTGAACATATGTGAATAAATATTTTTTTTTGTTCGACGTGGCTGCTACATTGGAATTTTCCGACCAAATTGACTAAAAGAGTAAAAATGTAAAATCAATCATGAATATTTATATGATATTCATGCCTGTCATCTTTCAAATTGATTTGATCTCACGGTGCCTTCATACTACTCCCTCCATGCCACTCGCACTTTTCATTTTAGGCCGTAAATTTGGGATTGATTTTTTTGTGTAATTAAAAAAGAATTTTAGGTGTAATGAGACATCACTTAATAAAAGAGCTCTTAACTTAAACTAACATATTAATTAAATGCATTAATTCTAACTTAAATTATAAATAGTGTAAGGACTTTGTGACGAGCCGAAAAGCAAACGTGCGAGTAGCACGGGACGGAGGGAGTATAATTATTTTGAGAAATCGGCATAGCCTCTAATGCAAAAATTAAAAGAAAAAATAATAGATTTGCTCAATTTGTAATTAATATCAAAATGATAAAATAAATATAAATTACTGGGTAACCACTGCAACTCTTCTTAATCAATTTCACCAAAATATGAATGCTAATTAGATGAACAATAATAGAAGTGATAGGCGGCGAAGGGCAGAAAGAGTAGTTGGTTTGATGAAAATATGAGTTGTGGCTGAAATTAAATGGCGCCAAATGTTAAGGTCGGTAGCAGCGTGCACGCAACCATTGAGGGCCCCGGGAAAGTCACGTGTCTCGGCGTGCTCAATGTCACGTGACACCCCCTCTTCTCTGTCTATTATACATTGATTGTCACTATTACCCCCTCCACTCACGGCAACTCATCAATCGTCAATTCGCACTACTTTTTTGCAAAATGGAAAGCTAGTGTATTTTTTGTCGTGGTGGTACAAAATTTGGTTGTATAGATTTTGAGTGATGATAAATAATCAATTTTTGGTTGTACAAAATTAAGTTATTTAAATTTATCGAAATAAAAAATTAGGTACCAGTACTACAAAGACCAAAGTTACAAAACTCAATAAATCTATGTTAACAAAATTTGGGAATAAATCATTAATTTTTTGGCCAAGTTTTATAGGTTTCGTGATTTTTACTTTGACCAAATTCAGTAGACAGCAGGGTGCGTAATTTTTAATAATAAAAAATAATGGAGTTTAATCAAATAATTCAGTAGGGTGAGTAATTAGACCCAATATTTAAATATATTAACAATTTTTTTGCTATCGGTTGTAACACTATACTCAAATTCTAATTTTCAGATAATTGATTTTAACACTGTACTCTAAGCCTATTTTTTCAATATATTTTAAAATAGAATATTGTATAAATATAATTATTTCATAAATATTTAAATTTAAATCAAAACTCAATTATTATAGTTGCTCGGTTAGTCGGTTATATACCTAAAGGAACGAATGGAGTTGAAGTTAAAGATCGAACCACGTAAATTCTTAGCTTTTGTTTTGTATACTTGCGCTCAATTTTCCAACTTTGAAACACATGTGACATGTGACATCCTATTAACAAACTATTTATTCAGATTGTTGGCGTGGTATCCAAAGGATACCAATGCAACCAAACCCGTGATATTTATTAGCACGGTTGCTTCATTCTAGCGCCAATGTACGTGTTTCATCCATCTCTAGTTAATATAGTCATGCTTTAAAAGAGAAATCAAGTTTTATCTTGCAATTATTAAAAATATAAGGAGATAAACGATGCCATGTATACTCCAAATACTATTTATAAACGAATAAATGAATAAAACAAATGAAACATAAGCTATAACAAAATATTTATTTTGCCTGTTAACTTAACGATACATGAGTATATAAGTAATAAAATGTCTAGTACTTACTCATCACCAGTACTTCAAAATTACAAGCATTGTAAACTTTGAATTAAATGGTAGTAAATCATTCCCTGTTTAAACTTACCTAGTTAAATAATTACCACCTGCCAATGCAATCATTTCCTGTTTAAACTTGTCTACTCAAATTGTGAAGTCAATTGGTAGCTTTTTTGACTCAACATTTTCACAAGATTCTAAAATAACCTATTTTATAAGTATTGGACATACGTCTACGTACATAAATTCGGACCTGAACATATATTATTATTTTAATCTCAGACAGATCCGGCAAAAACATTATCACCGCTTCAATCTTTAAAGCATTAAATTAAATGAATCACTGCTCTGCCGCTACTTCGATAGTAATATATTGGATCTCCTCACTTTCTCCTCTCTTTAGAAATTAGAACCCACTTAAAAGAGAGAACAAGAATCTGCCCCACCTCCATTCCTTTCCCTCACCCCAACAAATAGATCCACATAGATTTGTTTCTTAGATTAGACACATTGCATTTGTACTCTTGAGTTGAACACATTTACACTTACCAATTTTTATCCTAATCAATGAGAACACATCTAGGACTACAATAAAGTTCTGCTTCAGCCTTCTCTTATTATTATTCCTTTTTTTGCTGAGATCTGGTGTAGGCTTGAAAGTGATGGGGAAGCTGGCGGAGATTGGAGTTGTGTTTTGTGTTTTGTTTGTTTTGAGTAGATGGGTGGCTGAAAGTTCCGAACTTGATGCGTTTTTCAATAGGAATAGCAGCTCAGACGTGTCATTCTTGGAGTCCATGTCGCATTTGGAGTCTGTTTATGGAGTTGCTGCTGCTGCCGTTCCTCCCGATGCTCTCATGGTGGGTCTCACTCTTGTTCAGGGAGCTGCTGCCAAAGGGGCTGGTAATCCTCCCCTTCTCTCTCTATATTCTTCTATTGTTTGAGTTGCATGTTTCTGGAATTTTTTGCAAAATTGTAGATATGCTTTAAAAAAAAAAAAAAAAAATTTATCGATTATTTCAGTTTTAATTTGTTGATTTGTGCGATCTATGCTGAATCAATCCAAGATAATCTATGTTTTTATCTCTTGCTTGTGTCGTAATCTTACTAATTATTAGTTGGTTAAAGTTGGTGAAAGGATTAGTTGAGTGTGAGAATAATGATTTGAGTTACTTTAAGCTGTCAATTTAGCCAGTTTTTAATGCACCACTTACATTCAATTTGGATGCTTTAGTTGCACGCCGTTGATGTTATTTCACATGTGTGATGAATAAATTTGTGAAGCTTTGGTATTAAATTCCACCCCCAACTTGTATATTTTAGTTGTAAGGAGTTTAGCGAGAACACCTATAATAAATGATTTGTGCCATTTCTTGTATAAGCAGTTTAAGTCTTGATTCCAGAAAATTACATAAATGCTGGTTGATGAGTATACTGCTTTTGAAATTTAAACTATCCCTCTGATCTAAGTCGGATGAATTTCTCTATGTATCAATTTTGTAGTTTGTTTGGACGGAACGCTACCGGGCTATCACTTGCATCGTGGGTTTGGGACTGGAGCAAATAGTTGGCTCATCCAGCTAGAGGTATGTGCATGTCTGTTTGATGGTGAACCGTTGCTGATTAAAGTTGTACCAACTGTGGTAGTAGTCTTTTAAACCAAGAAGGAACTTATACGATCGGTTGAAGTGAAGTTATTTTTCGTAGAAGAGTTACATATAAGGCAACATATAGCCTTGTGCTTGCTGGTTTCTTAATTTTGTAATGTAATCTAGTTACATGTGGCAGGGTGGAGGCTGGTGCAACAATTTACGATCATGTATTTACCGTAAAAAGACACATCGTGGGTCATCTACATTATTTGAGAAGCAAATTCCATTTACAGGGTTACTTAGCAACAAAGCTGAAGAAAATCCTGGTACTACATGAATAGAGAAGTCTTATCATAACAAAATTACATTTGGCTTATTATAGCCCTTATTTTACTTTTTTCATGTGCAGACTTTTTTAACTGGAATAGAGTAAAGGTTCGCTATTGTGACGGCGCTTCCTTTGCTGGGGACAGTGAAAATAAGGTTTGAAGCATTCTCTATGCATGATTTAAATTACTTGTTATGATAATGGTTGTTTAAAACTTAGAGCTTTCTGTATAGGCTGCAGGTTTGCAGTTTAGAGGGCATCGGATATGGCGGGCTGCAGTTGAAGACCTGATGTCAAAGGGCATGCACAATGCGAATCAAGTATTGTGTTACTTTATTTGATTCTATATATTTTTTCAAACATAATAATATTTACTTATTTATGAGTGACATTTTACTACAGGCTCTTCTCTCGGGTTGCTCCGCTGGTGGTTTGGCTTCTATATTGCATTGTGATGAATTTCGAGGTTTATTTCCTGGAAGTACCAAAGTGAAGTGCTTGAGTGATGCTGGATTATTCATGGACGTGTAATTTCCATAAACTCCTTAGTCATCCCCGGTTTTCCTTATACACTTGTAAAGCTCTACAAGCTGTCAGAATCTCAAATTTCGTGTCTTATTTAATTCATTTGGTGCAGTGCTGATGTATCTGGTGGACGGACACTGAGAAGTTTCTTTGCTGGCGTTGTTAGCTTGCAGGTACTATTCAAACAAATGAACGTTAGCATCAGGTTTCTGTGTTTGTGTCTCATTCTTTTGTCAGTAAAATTATGAAAAGGAGGGAATATGTGGATTCTTGAGAACTTATGATGTCTTATTCTTTGTTTCAACTTTTACTTAGCATTGCTTTAGCATTCGTACCTGCTTCTTTTCGTGATGCCATAAATGGTAGAGATGTCATATTGTTGCATGCTATTTATAGTTCTTAATTCTTAAAGATTCTGGCCTATTATGACAGGGTGTTAAAGAAAACCTGCCAAGCACTTGCACCGACCACTTGGATCCAACTTCAGTTAGTCTTCTGCTCGATTTTTCTGGCTTGTGAGACTTACCATGGGCTACTTATGCCCTTATTATCATTTTCTTTTGCTTACCTTTGTTCTTGTGTTCTATTTATTCTTTATTGCAGTGTTTCTTCCCTCAGAATCTGATTTCCAGTATCAAAACCCCCTTGTTTATTCTCAATGCTGCCTATGATTCATGGCAGGTAAACGTAGAAACGTACCCACATTTTGCTTATGGTTACGATAAATAAGTTAGAGAACGAGAGAAGCATATTCATTTCTGCTTTCCATTATATTCAGGTCCAAGAAAGCTTGGCTCCTGCAACGGCTGATCCTCAAGGCACCTGGCATGATTGTAAATTGAATAACGAACGATGCTCAGCATCGCAGATCCAATTTCTACAGGGTAAAACATGCTTCAGCTTAATGAATAATGATAATGTACTGAGCTTGTTTCATGCCCTTTGAGGTGACTCTTGTGCTCACCAATCAAATCGTATATGAAACAGATTTCAGGAATCATATGGTGAGTGCAGTTCGAAGCTTTTCAGGCTCGAAACAGAATGGATTATTTTTAAATTCTTGTTTCGCTCACTGCCAGTCGGAAAGGCAGGATACTTGGTTTGCCGATGATTCTCCCATAATTAACAACAAGGTACGCCGTTGATTCAAAAATTTTACTCTTCATGGATGCTGCATGCTAATAGTACTTTTGACCATTAAATTTGGCCAAACATTACGCAGCCTGTTGCGCTTGCTGTTGGAGATTGGTACTTCGATCGTGCTACTGTCAAGGCTGTCGACTGTGCATACCCATGCGATAGAACCTGTCACAATCTGGTATTCAAATAGACCAGGATAGTTATGCTGCCTCTATTTTTAAAGCTAAAACTGAATCATTTGTTATATAAGTATGATTATTGTTTGAGCTCCCATTGATGCTGTTGTTACTGTAACTTCCAAGGCAATAATACCTCAATTGCCAGCTATGATTATCATTGTATTCTGAATACTTGTACCCTTCGATAAGAATGAAGAGCAATTTCATTATGCTTTTTGAGTACTCTTTCCATTTTATTTGTATTTATTTACAGAATATTAATAAGTTGACATCTTGTAAAGAGGCTGTGATTTTTATACTGACAGGATAATATCATGTGTCCTTTTGTGCTTGGAAAAGTATACTTTATTTCAGAATTGTGTATACTAATGATTTATCTATTCATAAATGTAAAAAGTTTCAAACTGTTCACACTACACTAGAAATAAGAAAGAAACTTGTGTGAGTAAGTTCGCCTGGTGGTAGAGGGTTGATGCCCAAAAATTTCAAATTTGAATCTATCATGATGCGACTTTTAATTTTCTATTCATTTATCAATACAAAGAGGAAAAATGAAATAGATAATCATGTATGAGTATGCATTGCTTTTTTAGTCTGTCCCATAATAATATGTACTTTTTAATTTTTTGAACTATTTTTTTCTTAAAAAGGTGTGATACATTCTCCATTAATAATTCTTTAATTACTTTTTTATCTACAACTTTATCTTATTTTATTAATTATACATTAAAATTTGTGTACAATTAAAAGTGCATACTGTGGCCGGGGAGGATATTATTTATTGCTATTGTTCTGCCCAAATCAAGGTTAAAAAAAGATTGGATAAATTTGTAATGACAATTAACTATAAAAAGTTTGAAAATGTGAGAAAAAACACTTCATATGTTTATGTCAAAATCTAGAGATTTTCCATGATACTATTATATTTTTCCGGTCACTGCCAATTCGAAAGTAGAGAATTTTTATGTAGTGTACGTTTGTGTCATTTTTATTGGATTGATTTCTTTTTATAATTGAGGGTCATTAATAATTCATTATACTTCATTTTATTTTGAAATACTACTATCTTTTTTGCTTATCATATAGTTTTAAGTCATTGCAATAATTAAATATATAGTGTTTTATTATTTAAAAAAAAGCAAAGATGATCATAAAAATGGAGTATTTAAATGGAAAATAGATTAGTGAAGAGTCTGATTGTTCCGTCCTTACG
This sequence comes from Salvia splendens, assembly GCF_004379255.2. Classification (NCBI taxonomy): domain Eukaryota; kingdom Viridiplantae; phylum Streptophyta; class Magnoliopsida; order Lamiales; family Lamiaceae; genus Salvia; species Salvia splendens. The sequence goes on from NC_056038.1 coordinate 10,168,741, forward strand.
AAGTCGCAATTCCTTCAAATTTGATACCCTAAGATAAACGGGAAGAAATCGAAGATGGCAGCAAGGTTGAGCCACGTAGCATCACGGATCATGGGTGGCAACGGCGTCGTTTCGCGTTCCGCCGCATCCTCTCTCCGGCAGCGCTCTGGTATGGGCCTCCCCGTCGGAAAGCACATCGTTCCCAATAAACCGGTAAATCTGTTAATCTCTTTTCATTTTATTCAATTTATACTGAACATACATTGAAGCCCTAAAAATTCGCTGGAAATGCAGCTTCCAGTAAATGACGAACTTGTGTGGGATAACGGGACTCCGTTTCCAGAACCTTGTATCGATCGGATTGCTGATACAGTTGGGAAGGTCAGACATTTTCACAGTTTGAATTGATCGCGCATTACACGCACGAACACCTAATTTTTTTGTTCTTATGATTGTTTATGATTTCTAATTTCTGTTTGTAATTGGGGGTTTTGTGATGATTGTTATGATTAATTTCTGTTGTAGTACGAGGCATTGGCTTGGTTGTGCGGTGGATTAGGATTTTTTGCTTCTCTTGGGCTATTAGTTGTGTGGAATGATAAAGCTTCTACAATACCATTTGTAAGTCAAATATATTGATTATGTGTTTGTTTTTCATCTATTGGAGTATTGGTAGTGGTTAATCTTTTCTTTTCCTTCGTGTGATCGATGTATTATTGAGCCTTACGGTTGTTTTTTGTTATATGTTTGAGCTTGCCTGTTGTTCTATTTGCACTTTTTATATGATGCTTTAAATAATGTTGAATTATCTTGTTACTTTAAGCATCCTTGGTCTGTGCTTGGGTTGTCTTCTCCAAAGAAGTATGGATATAATGGTTTATTGAAAGTTCTACACAATATCTCCTTGTGCTTGACAAATGTGACCTATATTTTTCCTTTTATGTAATGTACTCTGCAATACCACTTGTCTGCACCTCTCTCAACATTTAACTAGCTGATTAGTTAGTATTTAATTAGTTCTAATCTAACACATTATTGGTGAGCGTCTGGTGTGCTTTGGCACAGTTCTATAACTGTCTTTGTTCACTATGCTTTAAGATTCTCGACGGTGAAAGAGCAATTAAATGGTCTTTTCCTCCACAGACAGTATTTTCTTTCATAACTACTGAAGCCTACTATTTTCGAGTTGGTTTCCAGTTACCATTGACATTGAGCTTATATAACATTGGGGTAGCTAGTTTACTTGTCTAAAAGAGGGAAGAAAATTTGGGAGGCATTGATTGTTTTCCTGGTGAAGTAAAAATGTGGTTATTTGGCATTAGGAAATACACATGTACGCATAGATTGGAAATGTTTGGCTTGGCATCATAATTGAATTGTGGTTTCTAGCAACAATAGATGCAACGAATTTTTCCTTTGCCAAAAATGATTTGAAGACAAAATGGTTTAAATCTGATATTATGTTTTTAACTCTCTTTCAAATCTATAGTACATGGCTTGTAGGAGATTGTGTACATTGTATGCTGATTTTTTGCTAATTGAACAGCCAACAAGCATCAAACTTCTAAGTAGGAGCTGATTACTTAATCTTTAGATTGTTATCATTGATTATCTACAACTCAAAACTACTTTGAGAAGTGTGTTAGAAAATGACCCAGAACTTGGTGTTTTGATGCTCAGTTAACATTACTAATTTTGTCAAAGAATGCAAATCATGGAATGACATTGGATTATTAGGATCTTGTAACCTTGTGTAGTCTTATTTTGGCTGTTGTTTGGATGGAATCTCTTATTTTTTTTATTTAATTTCTTGTCCTACTCCTATAATGAACTCTGATAAGCATCTTCTTCTTCTTTGAGCCTTGAGGGCTGATGAGTTGTCACTGGTGAGTTTTTATAGGAATATGTACAATCTGTCAACTCTGGGAAAATGTGACAGAGATAAGGTAGCAGACTTAACAAAATACTACTGAATTACTAAAAGAAAAACTACCTCGAAGATGCCTGATGGAATTCCTGCTATTGCAAAGGTGGCCAATTTAGTAATGATCTTAAAAATGCCTAACCTTAATTCAAAAATGACTTTCAAGAAAGCAGTGAGATAGAGGCATAGGGCGCAAAAGAAAGCTCGAGATTTCTTCCCAGTTCCCATGTTTTCTGTAGGATTAGGTTCATGAACTTCTTTTTTTCACTTTAACCTTGTCAAGTAGGTGTGTTTTATAGCAGTCCAATTTGAAAAATTGAGGCAAAAGAATAAAAAATCCTTTCCCCCTTCAAAGTCTGAAAAAATAGGAAAATTAAATAAAACTAAAGCATAAGTTCGAGTTTCCCTCCCTGTTTGTACCAGGTAAAATCTGTAATGTCTGTTATGCAGGAGTCAACACCACCATGTTAGTAGTGCTATGATGATGAAAGCACGTTGAAACCAGTTAAAAGTTAATTTAGAGGCACTTGATTTGATCCCTTGTACAGATGCATTATATTACTTGACGAGTAATTTATTTTCCTCCACGAGTGGAAAGTTATATTTAATGTTTTCTGTGGGTTCTTCACAGGCACCCAAGGTGTACCCCTATGACAACTTAAGAGTGGAGCTTGGTGGAGAACCCTAGGTTGGTTGGTGCTCTTATGTACGTCTTTGCTTGTAGTCTCTTGCATCATTTGAGGACCTAAATGGTGATCAAACGATGTAATTGACTCTTGCAAATGAAGTAACTAAAATAAGCCAGACAGACAACTGCATCAATTTCTGGATCTGTATTGTACTTGATATTTTGCTTGCAGTAATATGATTCCGCAAGTACTTGATTTCTTCATTGCTTTACATGTGGTTTTTTTCGTTCTTGATTCGAGAGATAATTATGTATGATGAAAATGCACTCTTCATTTTTCTATCAGCTGTTTTATCCTGTTTTCTTAGGTTTAGCCGTTTATGTGTGAACTGTGAAGCGAGTTTAATTGGAATTTGTATTTATGTTGTAACGGAGTGCAGGGAAACTTTTTAAGTTCTCGGAAGCTATATTGATATTTCATGTAAAAATAAATAGTTCAAATTTAATGATAAGCATGATAATATTTGTGTTTTAGACAACTATAGACATACTAATAGTATTTGTAAAGGTGTTGACTGGATGACGATACTACTGTTGTTAAGTTTGGAAGGCATTCTAAACTGCATCCTTGTATTCATTCATTTTTTTTTTTTGATTTTGGAGTACTGTAAATTTATTTTCTTAGATTGATCCTTGTATTGTATGTCTTCCAACCAAGAGAGTTATTTTAAAAAGTTAAAGTTGGAGATCCAAGGAATCAAATTGGTGAAGGTGTGTTGGAAATTAAAACTGGGCCATAAGTCATTAATTTTAACAAAATAATTAAATAAACATAAATATACACAATTTGAATAAGAATGTATTTATTCATAACTTAGATGATAAGAGAATTCCGTGAGAATGACAAATCGCACATGAAATTACAATTCCCACAAGAAACAAAAATTACAAAAATAAAAAATGTGATGATACTGATGTAGACATCAATAGAACATGACAAATTGGGACAACCGACAAAGGAAACAGTGATTTAAACATCGTAGCAAAAAAGGCGATTTCGTCGCCTTGGCGGCTCCCACATTCCGGCCCGATATCATGTGAGGGGGTTCAATCAGGGTACACAGTAGTCCGTTAAGGGGGAGGCCTTAACCCACTGGCTGCCAGAAGCCCATCTCCCAAGTCCTCACACTTGTGACTGAGAGATGGAAGCAACTACACGACAGCAGTGTGATTCGAACCCAGACTCATTGCAGCAAGATCTGCCCATCCGTTGCCAACTGCGCTACGCCCCTGCTGGCAACAATGATTTAAACATGTTTTGAAACATCAGCACTAACTTAAACACGATCCTACAACTGCATTCAAAGAAAAAAAAGAAGCAAATATCAGAACCAACTATAAAGATTAAAAAATAGTACTACTAATATTCAGAAAATGTTGTACATTGGTTGAGCAAAAACTCAGCAGTTCGATGCGAATATAATGATGTAATTTTACAAATATAGATGTAAAATGTTAAAAACTTTGAATCGTATAGATAAAAACGAAATAATATAAATAAATCTAGAATTTAATTGGATAAAGTAATTAATTTCGAACTAATATAATATGAATGGAGGAGAGCACTACACTCCTCCATGTACACTTAAAGATATGACATCCTACATATATAACTATATAAGCCGAGCCGTTAGATGTAGAGATGTGTGGTGGTGATTTCATCAACTGGGTTGCATTTGAGAGTCTGTTTGTTGCATGGAAGGGTAATTCAGTCAATTCATATTCGTCCGAAATAGAAGATGCGTGATTTCAGTTCATACACAATCTCACTTCCCACCTTCAATTCATTTCAGTTCATACCAACTCTCTCTCGATTCATCCGAAAACATCTTCTCACTACGAAACACTAGCTTAAATCCGTCGATTCCAACATCACTGACGAGAACGAAGTGGCGTTTTTGTGAAATGAACTCGAATAACAACCAACCAGCGACATCCGATTTACTCTGCGGACTACAGACGTCGTTTCCTGGGCTCGCAAAATGGCTAAAAGACAAGCAATTTCGAACCCCCCAATGCCGATGCCGGAGAAACATCACGAAATGGTAAATTCCGGCCTTTGTTGTTCGTCATTCGTGTTTTTTGAATTTTTGGTTGCTGTCAATGTTCTGTAGATTTTAGGGTTGTTAGAAGTTAACCATGCATCATCTTTGCATAGCCGTCGGATATCGAAGGAGGAGATGGATGGCTGAAGATGAGCTAAAAAATGGTTAGTTTGTTGAAGGTTGTTGGGAAGTTATCAACCAACATTCGGTTATGAAGTTGGAACGTGAAGGAGCTGAGGTCGAGAGGATCTAAGCGCGCTGCGTAGCCCAGTATATAAACAATACGCAGAGATCACAACACACCCTTCACGCGTGAGAATTCAAGAGAGTATCATCTTCTTCACTTGATTAGCTTTTCGGTTGTAAAGTGAGATTAGAGGTGTTGAGAGTGTTAGATACTTGTGTTCTTGAGTTGTAATCTTCCACCACTTATTCATCAATAAAGAGTGAAACATAATCTTGCCCGTGGACGTAGGTTTGTCAAAACCGAACCACGTAAAATCGCGTTGCATTGTTCTTCTTGTTCTTGATCAAACGTGCTCCAACTTATAACAAATGGCGCCGTCTGTGGGAATCGATTGGATCGCATTTTCTTGATCTCTTTTCTTTCCTCTCGATTGGAGTTCTCTTCGTTCGAATCGCCCTCTGCATCGACCAATTGAAGCGGGTTGCTGAGTCCGGAAAAATGAGCTCAGTAAGGCTCGACGTGGAGAAATTCTCAGGGAAGAATGACTTCGGGTTGTGGTGCATTAAGATGCGCGCGCTATGCTCATTTAGCAGGGTCTGGGTGATGCGATCAAGGACGGAGCGGATAAGGAGGAGCAAGCCGCGGACGCCGATGAAAAGGCGGTGTTGAAGCGGCAAGAGATGATGGATAAAGCTCATATTGTTCTCATTCTTTCACTGGCCGATAATGTGCTTCGAGAGGTGTCAAAGGAGACCACCGCAGCTGGGGTATGGGCGAGACTTGGGTCCTTGTACATGACCAAGTCATTGGCAAACCGGCTGTACATGAAGCAGAGGCTGTATTCCTTCAAATTTGTGGAGGATAGATCCATCGTTGAGCAGCTGGAGGAATTCAACAAATCCATGGATGATTTGGAGAATATCGATGTTAAGTTGGAAGATGAGGACAAGGCCATCATCTTGTTGAGCGCCTTGCCGAAAAGTTTTGATCATCTTAGGGATGCTATGCTCTATGGCAGGGAAAGGACTATCACACTTGAAGATGTCCAATGTGGTATGAAGTCCAAGGAGCTTAGAAAGGCAAGCTCAACGCAAGATTCTTCATCCAGTCAGCCTTTGAACATAAAGGCACACAACAAGGGAAAGAAGAAGAAGCCCTATCAAATGAATAAGGGTCCATATCAGAAGCAAGCTGATGCACCTGCAAAAGAAACAAGAAGTTGCCACTACTGCAAGAAACCTGGCCATATTAAAAAGGATTGCTATTATTGGAAGAAGAAGCAAGGTGAAGACAAGACTGCCCAGAATCAAGCTGACTTAGCCGCAGAAAATGAGGAAGCACATGTAATGAATGTGATGGAGTCAGGAATTGAGAAGTCTTGGATAATGGACTCGGGTTGCAGCTTTCACATTTGTTCCAACAAAGAGTGGTTCAAAAATCTTGCATATGCAGACTGCTCAGTGATATTGGGGAACGATCAAGTGTGCTATGTAAAGGGAATTGGGGATATCAAACTCAAGACAGAAGGTGGAGCCATCAAGATCCTCACCCAAGTCAGGTATATCCCAGATATTAAGAGAAACCTCATATCATTAGGCATGCTTGAATCAAAAGGATACATGTTTAGCTCTAAGAATGGATGCATGACTGTGTCAAAAGATGGAATAATTTTGATGATTGCTGAGAGAAGAAAGAGCCTCTACTACCTTCTTGCTGAGACTGTTATTGGATCTTTAAATGTTGCTGTTAAATCTGACCTTGTATTGTGGCATAAAAGAATGGGCCATGTTGGCATATCTGGATTGATGCAACTGGTTAAGAAATGAGTTATAGTAGCTGATGAATCAAGTGCACCGCATGATTGTTAATATTGCATTCTGGGAAAAAGCAAGAAGCAGCCGTTTGCGGCAGCAAAACACACTTCAAGGGCCATATTGGATTATGCCCACTCAGATCTCTGGGGCCTTGCACAGACATGTACCATGGGTGGAGGGAAGTATTTCTTGTCCATCATTGATGACTTTTCAAGGAAGGTGTGGGTCTACATTCTAAAAGAAAAGTCATAAGCTTATGAGAAATTCAGAGATTGGTGCCAAGAAATGAAGCTAAGGCAAGGAAGTTTTCTCAAGATTTTGAGGACAGATAATGGGTTGGAATTCTTGTCTACTGAGTTCGAGTTATATTGCAAGGAAAGAGGCATTCAAAGGCATAGAACTGTACCAGCCAACCCACAGTAGAATCGTGTGGCTGAGAGGATGAATAGGTCACTTCTTGAGAAGGTAAGATGCATGTTATTTTCATCTGGACTGCCCAAAGCTTTCTGGGGTGAAGCAGTCACCACTGCAGCAACTCTGATCAACAATTCACCATCATCTGCCATAGAGAATGAGATTCCTAATGTGAGGTGGTATGGAAGGGATACAAGTTACAACAAGATAAGAGTTTTTAGGTGTAGAGCATATGCTCATTGCAAGCAAGGAATATTAGATCAAAGAGCTTTGAAGTGTGTGATGATAGGGTATCAGCCTGGGGTAAAAGGCTATAGGCTTTGGTGCACTGAGAATAGGAATCAGAAAGTTATCATCAGCAGTGACGTGGTGTTTGATGAGTCCAACATGCCATATCTGAAAGGTGATCAGCAAGCTGATGACTGCTAGCAGCAGTCAGTGATTCTTGAGGATTCTGATCTAGGTGGAGCTGAGACCTCCACAGCAGCTGAGGAAAGGAGTGTTCAGAGTGAGCATTCGACCCCAAATGATGTGACTGGAGCTGAGCAGCATGAGACTCAACATGGCAGCAACAGCCAATATATGCTGGCCAGAGACAGAGCCAGGAGGGAAGTGAGAAAGCCATCAAGATTCAATGACTATGAGATGAGTTTTTTTGCTTTATGTGTTGCTGAAGTCATAGAGCACTCTGAACCAGCAAGCTACTTAGAAGCTATGAAAAGCAGAGACAATGAAATGTGGGTCAGAGCCATGAAGGAAGAGATTGACTCTCTATTAAAGAATTGGACATGGATTGGTCAAAAATCCTGATATCCAGAAGCTGATCAGCTGCAAGTGGATCTTCAAGAGAAAGATTGAAGTGGGGGAAGGTAGAGAGCATCAGATATAAAGCTAGGCTCGTAGCTAGAGGTTTCACTCAAGAAGAAGGGGTGGACTTCAATGAGGTGTTCTCCCTGATAGTCAAGCATACATCCATTCGGATCCTACTGGCCTTAGTTGCAAGATATGATTGGAAACTACATCAACTGGATGTTAAAACAGCCTTCCTTCATGGAGATTTGGAGGAAACCATCTATATGAGGCAGCTGGAGGGTTTTGCAGTGAAGGGCAGTGAGGATATGGTTTGCCTGCTGAAGAAAAGCCTTTATGGGTTGAAACAAAGTAGTAGGCAGTGGTACATCAAGTTTGATGAACACATTTCCACCATGGGTTTCAGAAAATCATACTTTGACAGTTGTGTGTACATCAAGGAAAGTAAGGGAGTTGTTGTGGCTTTCCTTCTCTTGTATGTGGATGATATGCTAGTAGCTGCTCCTAGCATTGATGAAGTAAAAAGGGTGAAGTCTGGTCTGGAAATGAAGTTCGAGATGAAAGATTTGGGGGAGGCAAGAAGGATACTCGGGATGGATATATTCAGAGATAGAAAACAAAGGGAGCTCAGATTGGCTCAGATTGATTATGTTGAAAAGGTGCTGGTGAGATTTCAGATGAATGAATCAAAGTCAGTGAGTACTCCTCTTGCCAACCATTTCAAGCTAAGCATGGAACAAATGCCGAGTTCGGATGAAGAAATGATGGAGATGAGTAAAATCCCATATGCGAACATCATAGGGAGTGTCATGTACACAATGCTGTGCACAAGACCAAATTTGGCCCAAGCCATAAGTGTGACTAGCTTAAATCCGTCGATTCCAATTCATTTCAGTTCAACCCATAGAAGATGCGTGATTTCAGTTCATACACAATCTCACTTCCCACCTTCAATTCATTTCAGTTCATACCAACTCTCTCTCGATTCATCCGAAAACATCTTCTCACTACGAAACACTAGCTTAAATCTGTCGATTCCAACATCACTGACGAGAACGAAGTGGCGTTTTTGTGAAATGAACTTGAATAACAACCAACCAGCGACATCCGATTTACTCTGCGGACTACAGACGTCGTTTCCTGGGCTCGCAAAATGGCTAAAAGACAAGCAATTTCAAACCCCCCAATGCCGATGCCGATGCCGGAGAAACATCACGAAATGGTAAATTTCGGCCTTTGTTGTTCGTCATTCGTGTTTTTTGAATTTTTGGTTGCTGTCAATGTTCTGTAGATTTTAGGGTTGTTAGAAGTTAACCATGCATCATCTTTGCATAGCCGTCGGATATCGAAGGATGAGATGGATGGCTGAAGATGAGCTAAAGAATGGTTAGTTTGTTGAAGGTTGTTGGGAAGTTATCAACCAACATTCGGTTATGAAGTTGGAATGTGAAGGAGCTGAGGTCGAGAGGATCTAAGCGCGCTGCGTAGCCCAGTATATAAACAATACGCAGAGATCACAACACACACTTCATGCGTGAGAATTCAAGAGAGTATCATCTTCTTCACTTGATTAGCTTTTCGGTTGTAAAGTGAGATTAGAGGTGTTGAGAGTGTTAGATACTTGTGTTCTTGAGTTGTAATCTTCCACCACTTATTCATCAATAAAGAGTGAAACACAATCTTGCCCGTGGACGTAGGTTTGTCAAAACCGAACCACGTAAAATCGTGTTGCATTGTTCTTCTTGTTCTTGATCAAACGTGCTCCAACTTATAACAAGTGGCACCGTCTGTGGGAATCGATTGGATCGCGTTTTCTTGATCTCTTTTCTTTCCTCTCGATTGGAGTTCTCTTCGTTCGAATCGCCCTCTGCATCGACCAATTGAAGCGGGTTGCTGAGTCCAGAAAAATGAGCTCAGTAAGGCTCGACGTGGAGAAATTCTCAGGGAAGAATGACTTCGGGTTGTGGTGCATTAAGATGCGCGCGCTATGCTCATCTAGCAGGGTCTGGGTGATGCGATCAAGGACGGAGCGGATAAGGAGGAGCAAGCCGCGGACGCCGATGAAAAGGTGGTGTTGAAGCGGCAAGAGATGATGGATAAAGCTCATAGTGTTCTCATCCTTTCACTGGCCGATAATGTGCTTCGAGAGGTGTCAAAGGAGACCACCGCAGTTGGGGTATGGGCGAGACTTGGGTCCTTGTACATGACCAAGTCATTGGCAAACCGGCTGTACATGAAGCAGAGGCTGTATTCCTTCAAATTTGTGGATGATAGATCCATCGTTGAGCGGCTGGAGGAATTCAACAAATCCATGGATGATTTGGAGAATATCGATGTTAAGTTGGAAGATGAGGACAAGGCCATCATCTTGTTGAGCGCCTTGCCGAAAAGTTTTGATCATCTTAGGGATGCTATGCTCTATGGCAGGGAAAGGACTATCACACTTGAAGAAGTCCAATGTAGTATGAAGTCCAAGGAGCTTAGAAAGGCAAGCTCAACGCAAGATTCTTCATCCAGTCAGCCTTTGAACATAAAGGCACACAACAAGGGAAAAAAGAATAAGCCCTATCAAATGAATAAAGGTCCATATCAGAAGCAAGCCGATGCACCTGCAAAAGAAACAAGAAGTTGCCACTACTGCAAGAAACCTGGCCATATTAAAAAGGATTGCTATTCTTGGAAGAAGAAGCAAGGTGAAGACAAGACTGCCCAGAATCAAGCTGACTTAGCCGCAGAAAATGAGGAAGCACATGTAATGAATGTGATGGAGTCAGGAATTGAGAAGTCTTGGATAATGGACTCGGGTTGCAGCTTTCACATTTGTTCCAACAAAGAGTGGTTCAAAAATCTTGCATATGCAGACTGCTCAGTGATATTGGGGAACGATCAAGTGTGCTATGTAAAGGGAATTGGGGATATCAAACTCAAGACAGAAGGTGGAGCCATCAAGATCCTCACCCAAGTCAGTTATATCCCAGATATTAAGAGAAACCTCATATCATTAGGCATGCTTGAATCAAAAGGATACATGTTTAGCTCTAAGAATGGATGCATGACTGTGTCAAAAGATGGAATAATTTTAAAAAGGGCAAAGGGGTTGTAACCTTCCTCTGTTACCCACACCTACTATGCCCAATTTTAAAAATAGTAGACTCCTCACTGTAGAGGAAATGGCTGAAAAAAGGGCAAAGGGGTTGTGCTATGGCTGTGATGAGATGTTCGAGAGAGGCCATAGGTGTGCAAGGAAGTTGTTATATCTGTTAGAAGTAGATGATGGTATTCAGGGGGAGGGGCCTCACATGGTGGAGGATGATGTGCCAGAAGAATCTGAGGAGGATGATAACCCCTTAATCTCCATTCATGCTATGAGTGGAGCTAACTCTAGAGGGTTCAGGACTATGAGAGTGACTGGGAAGATAGGAAAAAGAGTTGTACACATCCTGATAGATTCTGGGAGCACACACAATTTTCTGGACCTCCAACTGGCTAAGAAGTTGGGTTTACATCTTACTCCAGTCAGACCAGTTACGGTGGATGTGGCAGATGGGAACAGGCTTGAGTGTGATTCAATGTGTAAAGGGCTGAGAGACACCACATTTACTACTGATGTATTGCTGTTACCTCTGGGTAACTATGACATGGTGCTCGGTGTACAATGGCTGGAAACCTTAGGCATGATTCAATGGGATTTCAAGCATCTAATTATGGAGTTTAAACTCCAGGGGAAAAGATATGTGCTACGAGGTGCACAAGCCCCAACCAAGGTTCAAACCGTATCTGAAAAGGAAATGAATAAAATCATCACTAATTGCCCTGGGGTCCAGCTTTGTTGTATCAGAGTTACTGAGAGCACTCAACCCAAGCTCCTAGCAGTGGAGGAAGTAGCGAATGAGCAGCTGCACTCTGTGGAGCTACAAGCGTTCTTGGAGAGTCAGGAGGGAGTATTTGCTGAACCCACTGACCTTCCTCCCATGAGAAACCACAACCACCAGATTGTTTTGACAAATGGTGCTTCTCCAGTCAGTGCTAGACCTCATAGACACACTGCATTCCAGAAAAATATCATTGAAAAGATGGTGGCTGACTTGTTGAAGCAAGGATTTATTCAGCCAAGCTGCAGTCCATTCTCATCCCCTGTGGTTTTAGTAAAGAAAAAGGATGGGTCATGGCGAATGTGCATTGACTATAGGAGGCTAAACAAGATTACAGTAAAGGATAAATATCCCATCCCTTTGATTGAGGAATTGTTGGAAGAGCTTCATGGAGCTGCTGTTTTTTCTAAAATCGATTTGAGGGCAGGTTATCATCAAATTCGGATGAGGACTGAGGATATATATAAAACTGCCTTCAAGACACATGATGGCCATTATGAGTTCACTGTGATGCCCTTTGGTCTCACCAATGCTCCAGCTACATTTCAGAGTTTAATGAATGATATATTCAGGCCATACTTAAGGAAATTTGTTCTTGTCTTCTTTGATGACATATTGGTGTATAGCAAGGATGAGGTTTCACATCTGGACCATTTGAGGTTGGTATTTAGCAAGCTCAGGGTGAATTCTCTATTTGCCAAGAAAAACAAGTGTGACTTTGCTAGGGATCAGATTGAATATTTGGGACACATCATATCCAAGGCAGGAGTAGCCACAGATCCTAAGAAACTGCAGGCTATGCAAGATTGGCCAGTGCCCTCTGATGTTTCCAAACTGACGGGATTTTTGGGACTTACTGGCTATTACAGGAGGTTTATCAGAAACTATGGAATTATATGTAGACCTCTTACTGACTTATTGAAAAAGGATGCCTTCAAGTGGAGTGAGGAAGCAGAGGCAGCTTTTCTGGAGCTCAAAAGGGTGATGATGAGCCCTCCAGTCTTGGCCTTGCCTGACTTCTCATTGCATTTTGTTGTAGAAACTGATGCCTCCAGCTATGGCATTGGGGCTGTTTTGATGCAGAATGGGCATCCACTCGCCTTCATTAGCAAGACCTTGTCTCCAAAACACAAACAGATGTCTGTTTATGACAAGGAGCTGCTTGCTGTGGTTTTTGTTGTAACCTACTGGAGCCATTATTTGGGTAATCAACCCTTTGAAGTTCGTACAGATCACAAAACACTAGCTCATTTGATGAAACAGAAGCTCACCACCCCGGGGCAGCTGCATTGGTTATCTAAGCTAATGGCATTTGATTTTGTTATAACTTACAGGAAGGGAGTTGAGAATGTGGTAGCAGATGCCCTCTCCAGGGTCCAGGGTCCACTCTTCTGATATATTATGCATGGCTATCACCGCGGTCTCGACTGATATCTACCCTCTGATTCAAGCTACATGGCACTCTGACCCTCAACTCAGTGCTTTGATTCTAGAGCTCCAACAGAATCCTCAAAAGAACTCTAAGTTTTCTTGGATGGGTGGTCAATTGCGAAGGAAGGGGAGGCTGGTTGTGGGGAATGATGAAGGTTTAAGGCGGCAAATCATCTATCTCTTTCATAACTCCAGCTCTGGGGGACACTCTGGTATTTTGGCTACTTATAAAAGACTCTCCTTTTTATTTTTCTGGCCTAACATGGAGAAGCAAATCAGAAACTACATCAGAGAATGCGATATCTGCCAACGTTTTAAGTATGACAACTCTGCTCTTCCTGGGTTGCTCCAGCCTCTGCCCATTCCTGATGAAGCTTGGTCTCAAGTCAGCTTGGATTTTATTGAAGGTCTTCCTCTATCTGGTGGCAAGTCAACCATTCTGGTTGTAGTGGATCGCCTCACTAAATATGCTCACTTCATGAGCTTAGGCCACCCTTACACGGCCTTGACTGTGGCTCAGGTTTTTTTAGACCATGTGTTCAAGCTTCATGGTCTTCCCACAATCTTGATTAGTGATCGTGATAAGGTGTTTTTGAGAAACTTTTGGTCCGATTTCTTCAAGCTCCAAGGGGTTGAACTACACATGTCCACAGCATACCACCCTCAATCGGATGGGCAGACAGAGGTTGTTAACCGTTGCCTTGAAACTTATCTCCGGTGTATGTGTGGTGACCAGCCGACCACTTGGAGTCAGTGGCTGAGCCTTGCTGAGTTTTGGTATAACACATCTTACCACTCGGCTATTGAGACTACACCTTTTGAGGCTCTATACGGTTACCCACCGCCCCTACACATTCCTTACTTCAAGGGTGATTCCTTGGTTCATGATGTAGATGAGAGCTTGGTTGCACGTGAGGCTATGATTGAGGTTCTCAAGCATCATTTGGGGCGTGCTCAGCTGCGGATGAAATCTCAACATGACAAGCATCGTTCTGAGAGGAAGTTTGCCTTGGGAGATTGGGTTTACTTGAAGCTCCAACCGTATAGGCAAAACACTCTTCGTGATAGGCAGTTTCAGAAGCTGAGCCCTCGTTACTTTGGTCCTTTTAAGGTTGTTGATAAGTTTGGGGAGGTTGCCTACAAGCTTCAACTCCCTCCGGATAGTAAAATTCACCCGGTGTTTCATGTTTCTCAACTTAAAAGGAAGATGGGCCCTCTGGTCCAGCTTCACGGTTCTCTGCCGGCTGTGGGCAACTCCACCTTTCTGGAGCCGATACAATACTTGGAGCGTCGCCTAGTCAAGCGGGGTAACATGCCAGCTACTCAAGTTTTGGTGCATTGGGCTAACTCCTTCCCGGAGGATGCTACTTGGGAATTTCTTCACGACATGGAAGAACGTTTCCCGCATTTCAAACCTTGAGGTCAAGGTTTATCTAAATGGGGGAGATTTGATACGTGATATATGAAATGAATAAGCGCGGGAGATGGCAACCTAAATAACGGGGTGCTTGGATACATGCAACACGAGGGAAGAGAGGAGCAAATCAGCCATGTGCGCGGAGCGTGAGGAGAATATAGTTAGTTAGATTGTTGTGATGTTGTTACTTTCATACTTGCAGCGTGTATATAAGCTGCCTTCCCATTTTGTAAGTTTCATTATTGAATTAATGCAAAATAACTCTTCCCCTTCTTCCTCTCATAGTGCATTGCGTATTGGTACTCTCTCGGTCGCCGTTCCGGTCACCGGTGGCCCTGACTTCGTACCAGAAGCAAGGTGAAGACAAGACTGCCCAGAATCAAGCTGACTTAGACGCAGAAAATGAGGAAGCACATGTAATGAATGTGATGGAGTCAGGAATTGAGAAGTCTTGGATAATGGACTCGGGTTGCAGCTTTCACATTTGTGTGTTTTATTATGGGGATTTTAGGGTTTATTTGTTCGTCGGCCAAATCACCAGAACATTAATTTGTGCTTTTGTTCCACTTTTTATTCCGTATGGATTGGGCATCCATTGTTGGAGATTTCAGATAATTGCTTAATTACTTATTTTGCCGCTTAATTATGTATTGTTCTTGCATTATTTGAGGGAATACGAGTATAGTTTTTTCGAAATTGTATCTTGTAAACGGTGTGTTGCATCTGGTTCTTGATGGTGCTTATTATGTTGATTATTTTTGTTGCTTAATTTCTCCTTTGTTGTTCTTAATATGTGTAAACTATAGCAATGTCGTCGACGATGCATAATTATCTAAATAGCTATGTGCTTAATTTGACCTCAAACATGCTTAATATGATTAAAATGTTGTTTTTTGAAATTTTTTGGATATTACTATGAGTTTTGCTTAATTTGCTTTGGAATGTGCTAAATTTGAGTCAATTGGGCATCTATAGTTGGTATCATATATGATGGTGCTTAATATGTTGCTTAATTTGTCCTTTGGCGTGCTTAATATGTGTAAACTATAGCAATGTGGGTAACGATGCATAATTATCCGATTAATCACATGCTTAATTTGACCTCAACCAAGCTTAATATGGTTAAATTGTTGCATATTGCAATTTTTTGGATATTACAATTAGTTTTGCTTAATTTGTTTCAGAATGTGCTTAATTTGTCCCAAATTTTGCCAAAAGCTTGATTAATCTTATTCGATCCAGAGTTATGTTATTAAGCAACGTAGACGAGGGGAGAAACATGATGATGCGGCAAATGAACCAGAGGGGGAAGAGGTTCAAAATAGGGAGAAGGAAATAACATAAGTGCGGTTCAATGTCGTTGTAATAGTGATGCGTTATTTTGCATATATTTTCTTTTACAAAATAAAAAATTGCAATAGTACTGCAATTGGATAACATTAACATGAAACATTATGTCAATGCAAATATGGGCATATGATGGTGCGTTGTGCTTACTCATGCAATTAATCGTGCATTCAATGCATTGAAATTTGGAGCTTCAAAACAGGGTCTTTTTTTTGAAGAAAAAGGTTCATTAAGGATAACACACATTCCATATACATATTGGGGGTAGTCATTTTAGATTCATATAATTTCCGAATCAATTGCACCATGCAAACTAAAAAAAAGCAATAAATCAATCTTCTAATGCAAGTATATACATTGCAGAATGCAAAAAAAGAGATACCATGTTCTAGAATTCGTAAATAAAAATTGAGATTCACGATTCATATTTTTCGACAATACGGAGTATATTAAAACTAGAACTACGGTGGTGTGCATATGTGTGAAATCTTCAGAAATAATTTATATATATAAGTTATTTGTTGAGACGATACTGAAAGATTTGAAAATTCAACCGTGAAATGTATTAAACCTTTGCAATTCAACAATAAAAAAGAAATATTATAACCTACCATTATTCCACACATCCATTATCGCCAGTTTAGGGATTTACCATAACTGAATAAATGGTAACTTTCAATAATACCCTTTCCGCATTATAAAATGATTTTTAAATAAAAAAACCTGCTGCTGATGTGGCATAATATTAGGCGCACATCTCCAAAATCGGATGGCCAGATTTAGTAGGATGTTGTGAACTTAAAATGTGATATTTTTGAAGTGGAATAGCTAGCTAGCTAAAAGGTACTAACATTTAATAATATAGACTACTACACTGAAAATAATGAATTCCTTGGTGCCATCAAGATCATTCATTTTTTATAAAAAAATATATTTTCAGAAAATATAATTTTATATGGCAAGAATATGTGGTAGCGTGGGGTGGGGGTATAATAAGATTAAATGCAGTATCCCAATTAAAAATGTAATGATATGATTCACCTTTAGAGATGGTGATTCATTAATAATTTTCAACCACAATTTCAAAAGATTGCAAGCATTAAATTATAGCTAGTGTCCAATTTTAACCACACAGAAATAAGAAGAGGAAAAGATGATAGTAAGGAGTCGTTTGGTTCACTAGATGGTTAACATTTTCCTATCATACTAGATGGGAACTTGGGCCAAGATGGGGGTAACATAACTAATGTTTGGTTTTATATTGGCATGTAGATAAAAAGCCCATCTGATGTTTGGTAGGAGTTGTGTACGTGAGTTTACACCAATCTAATTGACTCATATATAAACAATTGCAGCCTTTTTTTAGACCTAACCCAAATAATTTCATTTCGTTCCCTCTCCAAGCTGAAATTTGGGCGGGAGTGCTTTCACACTTTGGCGCCGTCGAAGACCTCAACGCTCGGTGGCGATTGGCCATCAATAAATCACTGCAAGTATTACCGATCCTAAACTACAGATAGATAAAGTATGTGGTAGATTTTAGATTTTGAAGATGGTCGTCGCCTTTAATTACACGAATGAGGTGCTTTAGATATTTTGTGAATCATCATCTGTGCATCTCGTGTTGCAAGATGTTATCTACATTTTGTTGTTGTGTTGGATTTGTTTGCATCGTATATTATTTTGCCGTGCCATTGGGTAGTCGAAAATAGACCCTATTATGCGAGAGGAATATGAACGAAATGCTCTTATGTTACTGTCAATATTGTACTGCCAAATATTGCTAACAGTTTTACTATGTATCTATGTATCTGATTTGCTTTGGTCCTTTCGTAGACAATGGCAGACCATCGACAATTTTCACCTTCAGTTCCTTCAGCTAATTTAAGCCAAGGCACTCAAGGTTAGTCCGTTGTCATCCATCCCCGCTCACCTCCACATTCCCCACTAATTTTTGTGCCAGTCCGGTTAACAAATTTACTCGAACAAGTGTTATATATTTATTCTCCTATTATAGGAAGCAACCAATATCGAAGAACCAGCTACCGCAAGTGTGACAGAGCAAGACGGAGTTGGTCAGACCGTGAAGATGTTGCTCTTATTGGTGCACTGAAGGAGTTGGTGGCTCAAGGATGGAAATCTGATAATGGATTCCGTTCAGGGTATCAGAAGAAGCTCGAGCATTGGTTGAAGACGGACTTCCCCAACACTGATCTAAAGGTTAGCCCGCACATCACTTCTAAGATATCGGCATGGAAGAAGAACTACTACTCACTTGCCCAGATCCTCGAGAGGAGCGGTGTTGGTTTTAACGAACAGGGTGATTTCAGAATTCATTGCGATGATGACCAATGGGATCAGATTGTTAGAGTAAGGACATCCTCTACCTATCTTTGTTAATCTAATTTGTCGATGCAATCCACTTATGGCTCTAATTATACCATATTGTACTAATACCTGCTCACTGAAACTTCGATGTAGCAAGATAAGAATGCAAGGTGCATGCGATGGAAGTCCTGGCTATGTGATACTAGTCATGGAGAAGGAACACCTCATCTGATGTCTAGTCTGATCTTTTTTGGCGATGCATTGCGTTATTTGGATATCGTTTTGGCTTCATCTCGACAGTCATGGAGACATTTTGGCTATGGCTTTTTTGACAGCAATGCTTCTATATATAGTTGAACTTAAAACTCTATGTAGCTACAGTATTTGATATGTCTATTAAGATGGATAATGGCTGACTATGTGCTTATACATACGCACAACTATTTTGTTGTTGGTGAATTGCTTGTTAATATAATAGATGTTGCATTTTGAATTGATGGCAGCAACTAGATTTCTAATACATATTAGTTCATTAGCTATTTTACATCACCTTACACAATATAGTGATAATATTCACTTCATAGCTAATCTATCTTGGATGATTGAGTAAATACTACAACTACCTCTGTAATTATTCTGCCACATCCCACTCCTTATAATTTCAGGTGCAATTTCACATGAAAATGCTTCATGTCACCTGATCATATCAACCTTCCATTTTCGTGTGAATTTGTACTATCACACTAAATCATTCAATTTGTGGACCTTGGTTCTATTTAGTCGATCATATAACCCTTCATATTTTTTTGATTTTGCACTATCAAATAAAACTGGAAATCGTAAAACTGGAGATGAAGTTAATCAAATTACCCAAGTTAAAGTAGATATAGGAATTGTGATAGAGTAAAGGTCGGGAATTGTTCGAGCACAAGGCGTGCTCAAGAGAACTGCTCCAGAAACACACACATGCACAGAATCTATTTGATAAAATGCACGCACAGAATCTGTTTGATAAAATGTCACCAGAAAACAAATTATTATTGCTTTTGATTAATTTAGAGTCATATGTTATAGACTAAAGTCCCTTTTTGGTCCTTAACATTTAAGGATTTTTTGATTTTGGTCCATAACATTATCTTTTGAATTATTTGGTCCCTCACAAATAAAAATCGATCACATTTGGTCCGAAATGGATGGAATCGTTAAAATTTAACAGTCAACGGGTTTTAAATCAATTCTGACCAGATTAAGTTAATAATTATGTTTAATTAATGTCTAATATCTAATTAACCAAAATCTAAAAAATTACATATCGTCGTGGATTTCTTCACTGAGGGAAAATTTGGTGAATGCTTCGTTCTAGCATGGCGATTCCGTTCACAATTAACAAAATTATTAATACAGCAAGGGGATCATGTACATTGAAGCCTTAGCGAAGGAATTAACCCTAAATCGGAGGAAATCGGGATTATTACTGAAGATGCTAGCGAGATAGGAGGACCAGGTTCGCCCTAATCCGGCGGCGCCGACGATTCCTTCGAGCAAAATGTTACCGGCGGCGATGAACGCGATGAAATCCCCTAACTCGAGGCGGAGGAAGGAGGAGGATCCACCAGCGACGGGGATCTCGAAGGCGAATTCGGTGTAGCAGAAGACGGAGAGGAGAGCGGAGAGGCCGGAGATGGCGTAGGAGGCGATGATCGCGGGGCAGGCGGTGTCGCGCGTCTCCAATTCGGTAATGCTGAAGATGCCAGAGCCGATGACGGAGCCAGATCAGGTCCTACCAGGTGAGGCACTTCTTCATCTCGTGCTCGGATTGCTTCTTCGCCTCGATGAGCTCGTCGGATTCGGAGGCGCGGCCGAGGAGACGGTCGCGGAGGCGGCGGTGCGGTGGCGGAGAGGGCGGAGAGGTAGGCGGAGGAGCTCTGGAAGGAAGGCTCCGGGAAGAAGTCGTGCTTGCTGAATCGCGATTTTTCTCTGGCGGTGAGGGGAGAGATGTGAGGTCGTCGAGATTTTGATTTCGGTTTGATTAGTGTATCGCATTTGTGGAGAGTGATTGAGATTTCTTATAACACAAGAGTAACTGGAGGAATTGGTGGATTTGGCAGAGGAATTGAGATATGGATTTACAGATTTGGATGAATCTTTTTTAAAAAAAAATTAAAATTCTAATTAGATATTAGACATTAATTAAACATAATTATTAATTTAATCCGGTCAAAATTGATTTAAAACTCGTTGACTGTTAAATTTTAACGGTTCCATCCATTTCGGACCAAATGTGATCGATTTTTATTTGTGAGAGACCAAATAATTCAAAAGATAATGTTATGGACCAAAATCAAAAAATCGCCAAATGTTAAGGACCAAAAAGGGACTTTAGTCTATGTTATATGTATATTTTATATCATGTGTTAAATTTATCTAGTATATTTAATATGCTTGATTAATGTTTTAGTTGGCTATTAATTTCGATTAAATTAGTCGAATCAATGATACCGTTAAAAAAGTTACTAAGGAGTATTAACTACAGAGTGATATCATTTATTATTCATTATTGGATATGATTAAATTACAAATAATAACATTAATATTTATGAAACAACCAAATACTCAAAATAAACTAAGATAATTAACAACAACAAACTACTACACATTCATATCTTCATTACTTAATTGTAGCCTAGAAATTACATGCATAACATCCCCCCTAACCACAACTAGATTACACGATATATTACATACTTGAACATATTCAAGTATCAAAAAAGATAATACGCATATTTTCAGTTACTGCGAGACACACAAGACACACAACATCAGTTTGTGCTTCTAGCAAAATAGACGCAGACCACATACAACAGATCTTATATCTGCGGCTTACGGGGCATCCTCCACCATATGATGGGGCTATTGGAATCAGAAGAGTACGTTGGAACCTTTGGTGGGATGCGCGACTTCATCTGACTAGAGCCCGACCCATTGTCGCGTTCATTTTCCACTTTCTTAGACATTTTTCCATCTTCACCCACCACATAGTATATTGGAGCCTTGTTGTTTGTTGATAGCATATCAGGTGGGTAGCCCTCGTCGAACACAAGCTTGCGGCGAACGTGATCACCTGGCTCTGAGTCATTGTCAATGTCAATATCGTGTCCGTAGCGGTTGAACTTGCGGAAAACAAAGTCATTATTCACTGAATCCGGAGTGTCTGAGAGCACGATAACCGTTTTCTCCTGCTCAACCTTGACAACATTGTGGGCGAATAGATCGGCCAACATGCAATATGCAAGGTCTCCGTGTTTTAAGTATGCACCAGCCAATGGATTCCGCTGCAGAAGTAAGTCGAACGAGTGTCATACTAGTTATGAAGAGATGAAGTAATACACAAAATAGAAAGAAAGCTTGGTTTACGGGTAGCACGTCGGTCCAAACACCTTCTCCGGGTATGACCACGTTCATTTCTGCATTCTAGTATGTGCCGTCGACCTGTAGCACCTCGTTGAACGTCTTATAACATTTCTCCAGAAAATGCAGCCGATAATACAGAGCAACCCAGTCAAAAGAGAGACCTAGTTCGTGTTGAATCACCGACTGGGCTTCAAGGATGAAGTAGCTCGGGTACGTCCCACCATCCCAATTATTTTCGCTCTTCAGTCTTATCATGATGCCCATCAAGAGTGAATCTAGCGCGGGTGTCCAGTTGGACGAATACAAGAACGAGCTTTGTGGGGGAAGTTGGTGAGCCATGGGTTTATTTTGTGTGATTGTGAGAGCAGAAGGGTGTGTCGGTGTGTGAGCTTATGACAGATATGTGTGTATATATATAGCCGAATTTGGGTTTGTGGGCTACTTGCTACCAAAAAAATTTGATTAAAATAATACAAGTTGGAATTGGTCGCATTGCTGCATTTAACAGAGTAGTTTTATATCTAATCCAATCACTCCTTTTTATGCTCATGAATAAATGCTACTCCAACCTCCTACTATGTCCAAATATGAAAAAAATGGATTTATTGAATATTGAATAAATGATACGCCAACCTCCTACTATTTAGACGGAGGGAGTACTACAAAAGCATAGATTAGGAAGAGTTATTTGAATGTCCAAAAAAATGGATGTATTGAATAAATGCTACGGCAACCTCCTACCATTTGGGTGGCATGTGATTTTAGGAAGAGTTATAAGGTGTAATAAGTAGAGAAAAAAATATAAGTGAATATTGTAATGAGGCAAGAGGAGAGATGGATTTATTTTCAAATATAAAAAGTTAACTGTCTTAAATGAGACAAACTAAAAAGAAATATGGGCATCTTGAATTGGACGGAGAGAGTACTACAAAAGCATATACTGTCTACATTTTCAGCCATTTTCAAATTACTTCCTTCAATATTCTTCTTTCTTTGGTATATATAAATACCGCAATATTCATTACATTTTCAAACCATAAAGAGAATGTGTACAAATTGAGTAAAAGAAGACGTTGAAATAATGAATACACTTCAAAATTAGAACCATGGACTATTAATTGTATTGATTAATGATTAATGACCAATTGATTCCCATTCTTTTGTGTTCTTTTTTTTTATCCTATTCACTATCCAGTTCCTTTTTTTTATCCTATTCACTATCCACTGTACAAACATTACATGAAAAATTTCAAGAAAAGCATACAAATACAACCAACCAAATAGGGTCTACAAAAGTGTTTACAAAAGATACCTGTTTGACAGCAAATACATAGATAGATAGGTTCGTCAGTAACGCTCTAGCCGAGCCAACAACCTATCGACACAATAACCTAAAGCAAGTTCCCAATAATAACCCCAAGAATAAACAACATTACTCCAATGAAAGCTAAAACCATGTTCATCTTTGCCTCAGCCCGGCAACGACCGCATGATCTACAACCTACTTCACTTGGAGTCACACTTGTATTTTTGGAAGTCACCATGTTGCTAACAGGTTTCTCTGGACGATATCCCTGATTCAAGACAAAATCTGGTATACGGCCCCCATCTTGTTGGCTATGGAAGTCATCACACCACAAAAACGATCCAGGACATTTGTAAAAAAAATCGGCCACTGTGTTTTGCCTCTTTCCCTGCACATAATAACCTCATTTTCCCACGCCCACAAGTGCATTCTGGTATTAGTTCACCATTTTCAGTTGATGTCGACATTGCCTCGCTGCATAACAAAATCAAATTGTTAGAAACATGCACAATCGAATACCAAAAAACAGTACCAAATGAAACAAGCAAAATATGACATGCTTAACTATCTGTATGAAACTAGATTTATAACTATCTAATGTCAAAATACACACATTCAACCACATGGATTGTGACATGTCTTCCCGCATTCGAGTCCAATCAGTGCTTGGTTCAACTTGTTCGACAAATTCCACGTGATCGTAGTCATTGTTATCTGTCTCCTCATTTGTCTTAATCTCAAGTGCATCTTCAACTGGATCGTGTGTCATTTCACCTCGTATAAAGTTATGCAAGAGAAAACATGCCATGATCATCCTAATCTGAGTTTTTATAGGGTAAAAACTAGCACTCCGAAGCACACCCCATCGCATTTTGAGAACAGCGAAAGCACGTTTGATAATGTTACGTGTTGTGCCTTAAGTTGAACAACTCGCGTGCGTTCTGTGGTCTCTGTGTGCCTTCACCCCATTCCTTTAAATGGTAACGAATGCATTTAAAGGGAGTCAGAAAACCTTCCGCGTTTGCATATCCATTGTCACATAGAAAGTAATTTCCTAGATCAAGACGTACAACCATATTCTCATTAGTATACAACAACATAATATTATTAAAATGCATAACCTATGTACATAATTTCTAAGAATTTATATGTATAACAACCTTTTGGCACCTTTAAACCATCTTCCCTAGTCACTGCATCTCGAAGCACCCTAGCATCACCGGCTGAGCCCTCCCAACCAGGTAAAAAATACATAAACCTCATTTTGCGGTCACAGGCTGCAAGGGTATTAGTTGCGATTTGACCTTTTCTATTGCGATAACGTGGCTTATCAGTGTTACTGACAAGAACGTTGATATATGTTCCGTCTAAAGCTCCAATACATCCCTATGAATCATTATAAGACAGGAAACCAAGGGTTTGGAAGGAGAGAAATAATTAAGTCTAACTCGGAAGCAATCTGACATAAACAAAGTGTTCTTAAAATGAACAAAGTACCTTAAAATGTTTCCACCTTGGGTCGCCAATGTCATCCGTGACAGGTTCCAGTTTAGGTAAGAGAATTATGTGTAGCCTTATAACAGCTCTTAAAACTAGGTGCACATAGTGTGATATAGTTTCACCAGACCGCTTGAAGTTGAAACCTATTATACGATTTTTTTTGTGATGTGCAAGTATCCCTAGGAACATGACAACCTGTTCCTCCACATATACATATCTACCATTTCGCAACCCCCCAACTTCCTTTAGGAGAAGACACAATCTCCCGAAGGTATTCCTATCCATTCGAAGGTTGACTAAGCAGTCAATGTCGCTAACAGATACAAGTCTGTTCATATGCCGGACTTATGGTGGAATCCGGTCTATAAGAGAGTAATGCCTAATCAAGTGCCGCCTATGACGTCTACGCATACGTCTACCTTGCCTCAAATAAAAATACAAGATTATGGTAGTTTGCATATGGAAAAGATTCATTATGTCTTCTACCATAAGGTAAATGGATGTAGAGGTAGATAACGGAGGTGCCATGAATGATAAACATACAAAGTCGATGAGTGATATTTTCTGCACAGAAAAAATGAAATAAAATTCATTATTCTAAACACAGTTGAGCTGAATCTGAACATCACAATCAGAGAAGCATGTCCACCATATATCTGACTGAACGAATTTGCAACATTTATCTATTCAAACACCAAAGACTCAGATAGCAAGGCAAACTAATCAACTCGGAGGACTGACTTTGAGTTCATTATCACCTCAACACCTCACTACTTCATTTGATTTGAGAATTATCAGACAATTCATCCAATAAAAGTATAGAAAAAGGGAAAATGATACATAAATCATAGCACTATTCAAACCTATGGTAAGTACCTGAAGAACAACGAACTATGTACATTGCCGTGCCATTTACAAATGCGATAACACAAGTGTTCCAACCATTGTATAAAACAACAACATAAACACAAAGCAACAGCATCACACTACAAATAACAGATTTGCTTCGTACACACACATCAGGCATCGCAAATACCAACATCAGAACTGGAAAGTGTTCTATGCATATGTGAATTTATTCAATTTTAACCTTGTTTTCATCCCACTTCTGTAACGAAGTGTATCATTCATGCAGGCGAAAAAAAACAAAAAAAACAACGAAATGTAGAAACTGGCAGCACTCACTTTATTTTGGATGGAGAGAGTAATGAAGTTAGAAGCTACAAAATCAAAGGGAGAAGCAAAACATTCACCCAAGAGAAAAAAATGAAAACTAACCGTAGATTTCTCCGTCGCACCTCGACCGTCGTTGTCGCCTGTTGCTGGTCAATTCTTCTTTCTCCGATTCAGGGAAGCTTGTGGTGTAGGGGTCTTCTTCATTGAAGTCAATTCAGCTTTGCTTTAATTTGAAATGAGAAGGAAGAAGGGGAAAGCTGAATTTGAAATGAGAAGGAAGAAGGGGAAAAGAGAAGAAATTGAATTATTGGTAGCAGAAATCGAGGTTAGATGGACTCAATCTGGGGGTATGGAGTGAGTTCCGGATCTTGACTAAACCAACTGAACAGTGCGGGCCTCGCTTGGAAACACGGGCTTTGAACTAAACTCATTTGGCAACCAAACACAGGATTCACCATGGTTTCGAATCCTAATATGTGCGAAACATAGTAACCAAACGACTCCTAATAGTATATAGTATAGCATGGTGATGGAGGGGAATCCAAATCTCTACTTGGTGAGAGCATATACAGCATAAATGATTCCAGGGATGTAACCAAAGAGCGTCAACAACAAGCAAATCCAGAATAGTATGAGAAATCACATTCATAAACCCAAAATTAGTAATAAATCAGATTAAATGGAGATATAAATAAATACCCCACAGCCAAAACACCGAGTGGGGGAAGAAGAATGGCTACGAGAATATCGATGATGTAAATGTAATGATGGGAGAAAAAGAGAATAGCAGAAATGAGTGAGAGTGGGGGTAGGAAGTTGGTTACGATGGAATTTATTATAGAGAAATAGTCAGGGAGAGATTGTGCCGCGTATTACTACAGATTGGAATGATTCTCATCCTTAAACTAATATTTATCTTATTAATTGAATTTATGTTTACATATATTTACCCTCCATTCTTATTTGTTAGGATTACAATAAGATTCGACTTTTACTTTATTTAAAAAAACAAATCTATTCTAATCTATATCTGTGACATATATTTATTATGATTTCTTACTCTACCAATTTATATACTATTTCATAGGAGTATTTAGAAATTATAATGTAATTGTCGATTTTTTTTCTTAATATTTATATTTTTTTCTATTTCTTCTTCTTCTTCTTCTTCTTCTTCTTCTTCTTCTTCTTCTTCTTCTATAGTAAAAAAGAAAAGTTTTAATTTTCTTTCTCCATTCCATTAATATTAGACAAATTCTTTATTTTTTTCATTTCTAGCTAGATTAATTATGTTTCTCTATTTAATAAGAAAATTTATACTAATTATTCAAAGTTTGCCAGCGGAAAGCTTTTGGATGATCTATTAATAAGAACAGATTGATCACTGAGTCATGCATATCAATCAGTATATGGACTTTTGCCATTAATACAATTTGAGGAGTTTTATTGTTTCATGTATATAGGTTTGTGGTGTTTTTTTCTATATTTTGTATTTACTCTCATCGTTTCGGGATGGAAGAAAACTGTAACAATTAAATTTTTAATAAGTAAAATAATCGGAATGTAATATATATGTATGAATACTTGAATTGAATATTGGATCGGATAAGAATATTAAATTTAATTTGATATTCATAATATGATTTATTTATATGTAAAATAGCATTAGAACATATAATTAGTCAAAACAAGAAATGTAGTTATGAAAAAAAAAACATAAATGCATTATGGCAATTACGCATCCGTTTAGTATATAGTATTCAACTTCTTGATTTTATATATAATTTGTTAAAAATAATTCTAAAGCGAATAAGTTGTGACGTTTTAAAGTTGGATCATTTTAAATTAAATTTTGTTTTCTTATGTTATTACGTACTTACCTTACTGCCGACGTATTTAATATTTATCGACATCTTATGGTATTTACCTTATTTTCCCTTTTTCCTTTTCCTTTTCCCTTTCTTTAAACTCGATATTTTGCTTTATTTTTCCATTCCACTTTCTCCCTAATAAAACGGTGCAATTTGTTGATGAATTCACTTTCTGGGTGAAACATGCATGCCATTTTTAGCCATACAATTTAAATTTATCATAAATAGGTAAATTCTTGGATGCCTAAAAATATGGAATAATAATAGTGTATGCATAGTGAGATTTCTGAATAAATATTTGAAGACGTATTTATGCAACTTTCACAAGAATAACATGAGTTATATGATAATAATTATGATAATTATTCATATTTCAAATTAAATTATAAAATTTCTTATCATGGAGTAATATTTATAGTGTATGCGTAGTGAGATTTCTGGATAAATATTGGAAGACGTATTATATGCAACATTCACAAGAATAACATGATTTATATGATAATAATGTATGGCATAATTGTTCAAATTTCAAATTAAATTATAATAACATTTCTTATCATAATATTAATAGTGTATGCATAGTGAGATTTCTGAATAAATATTGGAAGACGCATTTATGCAACATTCACAAGAATAACATAAATTATACGATAATAATGTATGATATAATTATTTAAATTTCAGATTAAATTTGAACATTTCTTATCATAATATTTTTAGAGTAAACTAGAGTACATTTTTGGTAAATTTGAGAAATATCAAAAATTGGAACGGAGGTTAAATAGTACTGTATGTTGCTTGGTAAATTCTTATATAGATCTGTACTTTGTTCTTAGTAAATTTTGATATATCGTATAACTGGTTTAATTGTTGTCAGGAGATTGACCACCTTCAAAAATGTGATTCGCTCACCCCAGGCGCCCCCATAACCCGGCCCGACATCGCTATGGAGGGGTTCAAACACGGTACCTCAGTGGCCCATTAGGTGGAAGGAACTTACACTGGTAACCAGCACACAAGGAGCCACCACAGTGGTGAAACTCCCACACTGCGGCTGCCAGCATTCGATCCTGTCTGCTTAGGGACAATCTACCACCCAGGAACCAACTGAGTTAAGCCCGTGCGGGCGAACACACCACCTTTACTCAATTCCTATTTTAACATATATACGAGGAGTTTTTTTTTTTATTCCAATATTTCGTGGATATCTTATAGCTACTACATTTTTCTTTTGTCTAGTATATATATTCATACATTTACTCTAATACGTACTAAAATTTTTAACTAAAAAGGAAAAGTGATGATGACATTTGAGCTCATAATATATACATTGGCATTAGATAATTACAATATTTAATTGAATGAATATAAAATCATTTCGCTTGCCGTTACAGCTACATCCAAATCCAATCAATGAATCTCTGTATATAAATTGCTAAAAGTATGAGATCTCAAAAATAAGGCCACGTTGGCACTTTTTCCATGTTTCTAAGAGCAGAACTGAAAAAACAAACAGTAAGAACTAATTAAGAATAATCAATAATATTTATTTATATGAGTTTCTAGTGTACCTATATTTTCTTAATATTAATCTTTAGTATTGTATTGTATTATATTGTATTTGTATGTGCGTAAGTCAACGCTGATTAATCTTAATTTTTCAATTAATTCTTCAATCCTTATCCCTCGTTCATTTGCTTCTTCAATAATACTAGTAGGACATCTGGCTTGGGGAGAGCCGGAGGGGTATGGGACCTGGAGACCAGGTCAGACCACAACCCCAATTTTTAGTTTTTTAATTGATAATTGAATTTTTAATGCGATCTAAAGACAACATAATACCATCACATTTTATTATTTATGACTTTTAATTCATTCAATTTTTATGATATTTAATAGAGTAACATATAATGCTATTTATTTTAATTTTACAAAAGTGGATGGTAATTTAAAATATAAAAATAAAATTAAGTTGTGGTATCGTAGGTTTGAGCATTCTTCAGAAGAACATGCGAATTTCACATCAGCATATTAGAATGGAAAATCTCCCTAGAAATTTAAAGGGATATTGGTCTCTAAAACCATAAACTTTGAGCAAATTTTTGTATTTCCCTCGAATTTAAAATTGGTCTAAAAAATCACAAACTTTACCTTTTGTTTGTTATTTCCCATGGCATGTCAATCACCATATCTAACCAACTTTCATGCATTTTTTATCCTATTTGACACTACTAAATTAATGTGATTTTCTACGTAGCATTTTATCCTATTTATCATGAACTTAAAAAGTAATCAAAAATATCATAAACATTTCACGGTTGTCCACGTATAATAAGATTTTTGCCAAAGATATTTTATTTGAGCTGCCATGAGAAATAACAAACAAAAGGGAAAGTTTGTGATTTTTTAAATCAATTTTAAAATTCATGGAAAATATCAAAATTTGCTAAACAAAATGGAAATTAAAGGGTCACGTGAAATAACGAGCTTTAAAGCTACGTGCGTATGATTGCAGGCTGGCAAAATTGTATTGCCAGATAAGAAGAGATTCCGATGAGTATCATTTCATGTTATAGATTCTAGAGAATAACGTCCTTCATTAAAGGCAGCAAAACTCAATTAGTACGTGCTAACCCAGCCGACCCTCTCGTTGCCGTATCAAGTATGAAGTAACTATAAAAAATATTAATTCAAATTAATCGCATGCATGTTTAGTGTCGATAAGCCAACACAAAAAACACTGTTACAAAACTCGAGCCAAGTTAACGTATGTCACTTAATCATGGACGCAGTATAAATATAAATAAATAGTAGTATTTTATTATTAAATTTCTCCAATTAATTTTTAATGGGATTATTTAATTTGACCAAAATTACTTCAAATGATAGAAATCACCACAAACGAATATCCTAAGCTTCAATCCATCTTATTAATGAATTAACATATAGTTCTTTCGTTGGGCAAAAGAGTACCACTTTTAGTTCGACGCAAGTTTCAATAATTATTTGATAAATATTGTTTCGGTGTAGAAAATGTTTCATAATTTTGAATTTGTACGAATAAGGTAGTAGGTTTTCTGTTAAACAATGAATGGATGTGAGGTTGAATATTATATGAATCTGAGCGTTTTCAAAAGAAAAGTGATAGTACATTTTTTTGTGTTCACGAATAAAAAGGAATAATTTTGTGTGTATGCTAAGTTGATGATATACGGTCACTGATATCTCGAAATTGGTCTCGTGAAATTGAAATTAGAGCCTTCAATTTAAATCAATGTTTGGTACCATAAAAAATTAAAGTTTAAAATTGAATTACAAATTCAATTCCTTCCAATTTCACAATTTGAATTCCATACTAATACTAGATAAATGGAATTCTAAATATTACAAAATTGGGCACCTTCACACCCTGTACACACACTATATATAATTTATTCAAATTTAATTTCATATCAATTTTATATTATCATTATTACCAAATTTAAAATTAAATTATAATTCAATTTCTTCAAATTTAATTTCACAAAAATCTAATTATTTAATTTAGAAAGGAGATTGTCAATAAATTAATTTGTTAGGGAGAGTATAACCGACATAGAATTACTTAGTGGATTGATGAATGAACCCAAGTTGTGGATAAGAGGCCTATCATTTTATATCCATATTTATAACAAACAACCTACTAATAGGCTTCGTTTGTGCACTATAAATCACAAAAGATATGACGAAAGAATAATAAAAATGGAGTAGATTTTAGCCCAAAGAACTGTGAGTAAGGATACATGACTATGACTGCATATCGAATTTAATAGAATTGAAGATATCTAGCAACTTCCAAGGCCCTGCTATGGAATGTTCCATGCCCTATACGCAGATTTTTTATGGACAGGGACTATATTTTCTAAATATTTTGTACTATTTAAAATACCATTTACATTTTTTTAATGAATTACACAAAATATCAAATACTCCCTCCGTACCTAAAGAATATGCACTTTGTGTTAGACATGGATTTTAATGCAAAATTAGTAAAATAAGAGAGATAGAGAAAAAAAGTAATTAAAATATTGTTAGTGGAGAATGTATCCCACCTCAGAGAGAAAAAGTTTTTCAAAATTGAAAAATGCATATTCTTGTGAGACGAACTAAAAAGAAAAGAGTGTATATTCTTGTGGGACGGATGGAGTATTCAGTATTATTACAAGAATAAAAATGAAAAATAATAGATTAGCTCAGCTTGAGATTGAGACCCTTCATGTGGCTCTCAATTGGGTCCACCGCAGTGGCGGATGCAAGGGCAGCTGACCCCCTCCCCCATCCGCCAATTTCTACGAGGGGTTGTCGGATAAATGAGGGCTGCCCCCACCCAAATAGTCACCCTCCTTATTTGCTTTCCTTAATGTTGTACTTGTTCGTTTCAGCCTTTTTATTTCTTTGTATGAGACGGTCCCTAAAAAATACTATTCAATATCAATGTGCGTGGGTCGTATTCGAGTTCAAAAGTAGCAGCTAGAATTTTATTTTAGATTAAAAGTTTCCTTAACAGAGCAGGCTGAGACCAAGCCTTATTGAATTAGATTGTTACCAAGTTGACGCAATAATAATCCAAGTCATACAAATTGTGGACTTAAAATACTATGATAATGGTATCAAAGCCCGAAACTCACTTTATAATTATTTTTAAGTTTTAATTATTATGTGACTGTATTATTAAAATGAAATTTTGCATATGTATTCCGATAGTCGAAGTTCGATTTAGTTTGTCTTTCACATATGGCTGTTCGAATTACAAAAGGCCAGAACAATTATAGAGTTTTATACGGATTAAGTAAATGAAAATACTATAAAACTAATCCACGTGTCGCTTCGTAGAAGCCTCTGTCATAGATGTGATACCAATATCCAAACTAATTACGCTAATTAAAATAATCAAATAAAAGCACTAAAGCTAGTATAGTTTGTTTGGGGATTTTGAGATTGTGTTTGCGATGTTTTGCAAGGATAGCAAGAAAATCTTTGCATGCAAGTGATAGATATAAATTAGTAAATCATAAAATTGAATATTTAAAGGATCAAATAATGAAGTTTAAAATCCATTATTTGATCTATTTCTAAATTGACTAAATTGTTCGAAATTAAAATGACACATTCACACATTCGGAATATGACGAAGTACTAAAATACTATAGCGTATGGTTTAAATATTTTTAAAAACTAACCAGCTCTACTTTTAACAAGAGTTGTGTCTTCGAATGTTCTACATATATTCGAACAATCAAAATGCATATGTGAACAAGTGGTAATAATATAAACACAATAGACCAACTGAAATAACATTACTACTATAAACTGAATTTGCAGACCAAGTGATTTAGCCAATAGAAACGAAACTACTAATTTATTCCCACTACATCGGCCAATTAAGGTATATAATTAAAAAGTTGATGGATTATGCTTATGCATAGTCATTCACCATTCCATTTTTTAAATGTGATGATTGCAAAAGTGATGCATAGATCAATACCTTGTTTATTAAAATCAATGGCGCCAGAGAAGAACCATAATTATTAATTAAGAGGAATAGATTCTAAAATATTTTATACTAACACCGAGAAATATGGTGTTCCTAACTTCCTGGTGAACTCTCTCTCTCTCTCTCTTTATACGTGTATGTTTGTATATCTCATATTCCATTAAAAAGAGCTCTCTCTTGGAAGATGTAGTTTTCAATCAAAAAAGTATGAGTTCACTACATATGGATGAGCAATATATTTTGGAGTTCAAGAAACCATCAGTGCTTTATTAAGGAATAAGCAAAAAAAAAAATGCCAAGATTGATTTTGGAGAAGTTTTGGCTACTACAAATATTACTGCTTGTTTTTGGAATTGAAAAGATTTAAGAGGTAGACCTTTTTTCTCTAACTTTTAATGGTTGTGAAATATGTCTAATCACTGTATCTGAATAAAATATGTTATGAATCATGTGCTAAGTTAAATCTAGTTGTTTGTTTGTGACTGCTACTATTTTTAGTATCAATCATTTGCTCTAAACTGGATATATTTTTATCGTTTTTGATCCTTTACTTACTAGTTTTATCTATTAAGGATAAAATTAGTTGTGCTTGTTTGGGGCTGTATTTGCACATGTCGAAATTTATACAAAAACGTTGTAATTATTTTTAGACACTTTGACTCTAAATATGCAATTGTCTGATACATGATAGTTATGAAAGAACATGGTTTCTTTCAACTCTTACTCTTCATTAAAAAGCTTAAATGTTAATGTTGAGTAATTTGTGATTGCAGTTGTCTCATTCTTGAATCATGCCTCTGTATGAGTTCTTGAGATTGGCTATCGAAAAGCTCGAATCTAGCCAGCAGAAATCATCTTCTATTGATCCCTCTTCAAAGTAAGTTTACATGCTTCTCTTCATTTAGCCATCCATTTTTTTCTACTTTTCAAATTTATGTCGATTTTGGAATAAGTCCGGTTTATAACTGATGGTCAAATTACTTGCAGAACGGAAAATGGCTTATTTGGACAGCCTGATAAGGTTGCTACCAACCTCAGTTTGCAGCCTGATACCCCTAGTGCCTGTGATGGAGAGAGGCCGGGAAAATCTAGTGGTGTCGAGTATATCTTCAATGATATTTCGCCAGTATTGGATATAAGTCAAAAGGATGAAGCCTCTCCTTGGTTAAGTTATCCCGGAGATGATAGCCTGCAAGTTTACTCTTCTGGTGTCTTACCTCAACCATCATCAAGTGTTTCTTTTATGTCACAGAAACATGGAAGGAGTTGTGATCAGGCAGTTATTGATTCAGATGTTGTGGAGTTATCTTCTTTCAAAGCTCGTCCGCTGCAAACGTGTCTGCATCAGAAGGACCAGACTGATGATCCTTCCTTACTGAACTGCCAAGATGCTAAGTTTTGGAATAGTGAAGAGGGTGTAGACTTACATGTTCCAGCCGCAGTAAACTCTTCACGGTTATTGGCCAACGAAGATAAAGATTTGTTTCTTGATGGAAGGACCAAGGATATCAGCCTAGATACCTTCTTGAAAACTGATAAAAGTTCGATTCAAAGCAACACCGTTGCTTCAACTAGGCCTCTAGATGGGAAGAGAATCATCGAGTCTATCGTTGGTTCTTCGTTTGTAAGCTCTAGAAACGGCGCTGATAAGAATCTCGACGAACAGAACCATTATACCAAACGAAAATCTCGTGGCAATGAGGAGTCTGAATGCCAAAGTGATGTAAGTCTGTGGAAAGGATTCTCGCTTATGTGGTTACCGGTTTCTATTTCTCATCGTTTTTCTTGGCAGGAACTCCAAACTGAGTCTGTTGGCCTGAAAACACTAACTCCAGCTGAAGGAGGCCGGGGATCAAAGAGAAGGCGTGTGGCAGAAATGCATAATCTTTCCGAAAGGGTGCGTTTAGCTAATCCAGTACGAACTTACATTGGTTTCTCTTTCGTTTTCGTTTATGCTGATGTTGGTGCGTTCCATAACAGAGGCGAAGAGATAGGATCAATCAGAAAATGCTTGCTTTGCAAGAACTTATACCCAACTGCAATAAGGTAAACACACTAAATACTGAAATCATGGCTATAAATTTCCACATTATATAATCAGTCCAGGTCTTTTTATTACCCTCAGACGGATAAGGCTTCCATGCTCGATGAAGCCATCGAATATCTAAAGATTCTTAAACATCAAGTGCAGGTAGCAATGTGACTTAAGGTTAACACATTTTCCAATATTACCAATTCCTTCTCATGCTGATGCTTCTTTATGTAGGTTATGTCAATGGGATATGGAGTATGCGTCGCGCCATTGATGTTTCCACCGGGAGCTCAAAACATGTACTATGCACCTACACCTCATCCTTCATACGCGGGGATGAGAATGGGAGCGGGTTTTGGTAACATGACCGTGGATGCTGCTCACTGTTCTGTTTTCTACCAACATTTTTCTACGCCTGTCGTAAACTGCCAAGGTGCTATCGCTCCGATGCATGGACATCCCTGCCCGAGACTTCACAGCACAGTCTCTGGAGTGCACACGCACTTTTTTCCTCCAACTAAATGTAACAAAACTACAGCGATGGGGTCAAGTGCCTTGAAGCTAACAAATCACAACTCCAAGGATGTGATTGCGAACAAGAAGTCACACAACATGGAAGTGAGCAGCTCAGTCTCTACTCAGGTTAGTGATGGTTCAGTCTATTATTATACTCTACTCTACATTCATGACAAAATCTTGCACTTACATTGTCTACCTAGGAACTGATGTTTCAAGCATATTATTATCTCAAATTAGTTTCCATTAGTTGACAATTAGTTTAGTGTGATGCAGCTGCAAGCGAAAAATGAAGTTCGAAACCGGCGTCCTACAGCATGTAAGAGTAATAATCGAGCTGCAGATGGCAGCAGAAACTAATGAAAGAAGCTTCTTTCTATGCGAGTCAGAGTAGAGTTTGGCAACATTTACTTTTTCTCGAATAACATTCTTCGTTGTACATTTATATAAGGTGATTCGTGTGGATCAAGCATTTCTTTGAGACCTCAGACGAAAGAACTCATTCATATCTTCATTTCATAAATTGAGTTCTAACTTCTAAGCTTATTCATCCCAATGCTTCAATGTTTCCATAGTAGGTTTGTAAGAGTAATGAAATATCTGTGTCAATGATAATTATTTCATATTACCTCTGTTCAAGATAGTTGAATCATTTTTTATTGCACTCGTTTTAGAAAAATGTTATTACTAGTTAAAGTGAAAAGAGAATAAGCATTACACGTTCTTTGACGGCCAATGTAGCAAAAAAATAGAGATCACTGATCAGTCACAAAATCTCTTAAGAAACACTACAAAATTTAAAATTTGTACTGATGCATAGAATAGAAAACGTCGCAACAACACCGCAAAAATGCTACAAATATTTCTACAAAGACCCAAGTTTTAACCGATTATATGTGAATATAAGAAAGGTTAAGATAAATATTTGTATGTTAAAAATCTAATCTTATATTTGTACAATTAAAATAAAATATAAATATATTTCAATAAATTTTAAGACATGTTATATAAATCAAAATATATACTGTATCTTGTTGTCAACTTGTTTGGTAATCTATTATTTATTATATTAGTAAAAATAATCATATGTATATATTGAACATAGATTGGAAGGTTAATTATATTTTTGTGTACTTATTTTATTTATATGATAAATCATCATTGAAATGTCGAATTCGTTATTAAAAAAAAGAAGAGTATACATTTGTTGCACTTAGGGCTAATCCATCAGATTTTAGGTCAACCTTTTTTATATTGAAAGCTAATCGTCCTGAGAAGATTTTTCTGGTTATAAAATTTCAACACTAACCCTCAAAATTGAATTGGTTCGCATTGATTTCTCTTATAATCACTTAGATAATTAATCAAACATTTTATTTTGGTAATTACCAATAGTATTCACTGGCGGGCACGGTTCCAGCGGTTTACCGCAAAACCGTAACTGGAAGCGTGAGAATTTTCACAAACTAAAACTGTCGATTTTAGAACTGTGATTCAGTTTAGGTTCAAAAATTTCCGAACCGAAACCGCGACCAAACCGCAGGTTCAGGGCGGTTTCAAATCGGAACTGCGAAAAATCACAGAAAAATCGTGAAACCGAGCCGGAATCACAAAAAACCACCCGAAACTGGTAGTTTAGAACCGTGAAAAACTACCGGAAAATCGCCGGTTCGAAACCGAAACCGAAACTAGCGATTTTGGAACCGGAACCGCAAAGCACCCTCGCGGTTTGGTTTCGGTTCGGCAATTTCCAAAACCGAAACCTGCGGTTCCAAACCGTAACCGCGGGTTCCGGAACTTTGGGCATCTCTAGGCGGACCCAGTGACTATTTCCCACGCTGATATATACCTTTGGGATCGATTTTCTGGCCGGTTAAGAAAAGACGAGTCTCATGCCACTCGACCACGCCCGTTGGATTAATTAACCAAACATTTAATCAAAGTAATAATATGATAAGCTAATAAATTAAGCAAACCATGTTAGTGTCATTTAAAAGGGGTAATTACTAAAAAGATAAAGCACAGCGCTCGAGAGCGCCAGTGAATATAAGTTCTTCCATTGTCAACACTTGGAGCATCCTACGAATTAATCTAGGATTAATACAAAACCTGTTGGTTAGTGTTTCATCCCAGATCTCCTGAAAGAGTGACCAATCTCTCAGGCGGACATCCAATTATTTGTCAAAAGGTAATTTTCTTGCTGCTTCAATCGCGGTTATGTGGTTCTAGGGTTTAGTGATTTCAATCAGTCCGAGATTCGATTTTTGCTGAATATTGTTCCGCTTTTGTCGATTCAAATGATTTTATAAATTTTCCCATTATAGCTCGATAAGATGAGTTTCTGATGATGCCATAGTTGTGAGGATGATGCAATTGGTGCCGTTGAATCTTGAATTGAGTAGCTTGGTTATTTACTCTTTTTTTTGTCGATTTTAGGTTTTGGTTGTTTCTAGGGGGCTTCAACGGATGGATAGTAGATGGTATAGTGGTAAACAGGACATGCACATGAGAAGGCAGCAAAAAGATGATGAGGTAAATTTTACTGATTTACACATCTTTTCTTTATGTATGTGTTCAATTTGAATGTGAACAATGTTTTATTTTTTATTGTATTTATGTACCTATATAGTAATTTCTGCTTGAAAGAGAAACCTAACTATATGCAGTTCTATACTTCTATTTCAATTTTTGTTCTGTTTTTTTTTCTAGATCTTCTTCAATGCAGTATTGTTGTTTTCTGTCGTTACTGGTAAATTGAGTCATTGGCAATTTAGGAATGCCTATTCTGAACTTTTATTATGACTCGGAAACTTCTTCGTTAGTTTCTGCTTGGTGATCTAGTCTGAATCTTGTGTTGTGTTCTACTATGCATTTCCAATTGTATTTGAGGCAATGAATCAAGTAAGACAAATATTACTACTGTGACATGTTTTAATGTTTTCTGTCATAGGGGTATGAAGCTGCTATTCTTGAGGATCTTGCTGAGGATTTTCGTTTACCAATTGGTCATAGAGTGACTGAGAACGTAGATTTGGATAATGTGGAGCAAGCATCTCTCGACATACAGCTGCCATCATCAAATGTCGGATTTAGGCTTCTGCAGAAGATGGGATGGAAAGGGAAGGGGCTTGGAAAGGATGAACAAGGTCTGTTTTTACCTATGAAGTACAAACTACATTTGCTCGTCCACATCTGACTTTGGCACATTTCATTCATCTTATAGGAGTTGGTCTCAAATTAACCTGTTCAATTTTTTCTATGTTGATTATGTGTATAGATGTGTGCTCTTCTGCTGTCTAGGCTCTATGTTCTATTATACACCTTGTCTTAGGGCTAACCCATCCTCATGGTCTTGTTTTGCCTGAACATGTTGTATGTTACAGGGATAACTGAGCCAATAAAATCTGGAATAAGGGATGCCAAATTAGGTCTGGGTAAACAAGAGGAAGATGATTATTTTACAGCAGAAGAAAACATCCAGCGTAGAAAGCTTGATATTGAAGTTGCAGAGACTGAGGAACTTGTAAAGAAGAGAGAGGTATGCATTATCTTGTCCTAGATGTCAGAAAAAGTATAATTATATTTTCAATTGCGGGTTAATTTGGAGTTAATTTTTACTTGTTCTGAAACATACATCTAATAGCAGAAGGCAGCATATAGCTATATGTGTGTCTTTTGATGGGAATGGTATATCATAAAGGGAACATCAACTTTGGAAGATCTTGAGAATTTCGTGAAGTTTTTATTACCTGGTGGCTTCTACTGCCTGCTTTCTGCACATTATTAAAATCCAGGTTATAGCAGAGCGTGAGCAGAAAATTCAAAGTGAGGTGAAAGAAATACGGAAGGTGTTTTATTGTGATCTCTGCAACAAGCAATATAAACTGGCAATGGAGTTTGAAGCTCACCTAAGCTCTTATGACCACAACCACAGAAAGGTTTGTTTCCCCATTTAATGCATGCTTACTTTCTTGTTCTAATTATTGATAGCTTTATTAGCCTTGGAACATACTCTTGATTTATTTTCTGGACTTCAGAGGTTTAAAGAAATGAGAGATATGCATGGAAGCAGCAGTCGTGATGACAGACTGAAAAGAGAACAGCAACGCCAAGAGAGGGAGATGGCTAAGTTTAAGCAGATGTATGTCCTTGTTATCAACCAGAGCCTGTTTTATCTGTTACCTAGAACTTAATGAATTATGAATATGAAGTGGTTACTAGTCTCTTGCTATATATTTTCAATTGAAGATTTTGTCTACTTTTACCCTGAACAGGGCTGATACACATAAACAGCAGCAACAGATGAAGAATCAGGAGGAAGCTGGAACCCTTCCAGCTACTCCTGCACCAAGTAGTGCTACTGTAGTTGCAGACCAAGATCAGCGAAAAGTTTTGAAGTTCGGATTCTCTGCAAAAGGCAGTGCAGCCAAGGTATTCGCTAGTTTTGTTTGCTTATTTGTTTAGATTGTATTATAAATGCTGCCTCTTTTATCCCTTCAGCTGTTGCTTTATTTTTTTAAGAGCGTTCCCTATTACTTCTGCTTTAATCTCTTGTGTCATGGTAAAGTTAGATGACTCTCCAACAATCCATACTTGAAGTTGAAGAGAATAGTTAATAACAATGAAACCATGTGCACTATTGCAGAAACTTTATTGATGTTTAGCTGATAGTCCCACCTACATCAAATGATGAGTTGAAAATGTTGTTGCTAATGTAATTTAAGCAAAATCTCTGTATAAACTTAATGCTAGCTTGTGCAATATCTCTGTAGTAAGTGTTCAATTGAACATGTCTTAATAATCTTGTCTAAGTAATAGTGTTGATACTGATGAAGTAAAGGTCATGGAATCTGTACGTTATGATAGAATGGGAACTTTTTTCATGTGTAATTTATTTCTTGTGTTTTAGATACTTTTGATGTCTGATGCTTAAATCAGAATTTGGTATCTGTGTATCTGATAAATTAGAATGACCTGTTTTGCCATAGATGGAATTTATCACCAATATTTTCTAAATACCTTTTCCCCTCATGGTTACGTCTATAATACTAAATTCCTGTCAATCATCTCTCCATAATGGTGTCTGTTGGGATTTACGCACACAAGGCTTTCACACACTCAATAAGATCACACACACACTCACTGTTGTATGAGATCACACAATGCAGAAAACACACACACTCACACTTTGAGTATTGAAGATGATAATCTTGGAGAGAAAACTGGAAAACTCTTTATTGATTAAACTCTCTTCTAAACTACATACACGGTGAGCTATTTAAAGCTCCATAATCACGTAGCAACTGCTACTAACTAACTACAAGAAGAATCAAGAAAGCAAGAAGAATAACCGCTACATCTCAGCTAACTAACTGCTGCTCCAACGGCTAGTTCGGCTAGGTTGCTTCTACCTTCTCGGTTCAAGACCGAACTCCTTCTTCGGCTCAATACCGAACTCCTTCCTCGGCTTACAACCGAACTCCTTCTCGGCTTACAACCGAACTCTTCCTGCTCGGCTCATTCCAGCTCAACGCCGAGCTTCCTTACCGAGCTTCCATACCGAGCTTCTTTACCGCTGAGCTTACCGACTTCTGCCTTCTTCTTCTTCTCGGCTAGTTCCAGGCTAGTTCCAGCTCGGTAAGCCGAGCTTACCGAACTCCTTTCTAGCCGAGCTTCTTCCAACTGAAATGAGCACTCCATTATTACAATTCTCCACCTGAGGGCTCATCTCAGTTCTTGCACAAACATTTATCCATTTCTTGCAATGATCAAACTTGTCTCTACCTAGAGACTTTGTTAGCATGTCAGCCGGATTGTGCAAGGTGTTAATCTTAATCACCTTCACTCTCCCCTTTTCAATCTCATCTCTAATGAAATGCAACTTTATGTCTATGTGCTTGCTCCTTTCATGAAAACCCGGATGTTTAGCCAAGCACATAGCTGAGCTGCTGTCACAATGAATCACCATTGTCTTTTGGTCAAAACCAAAATCAGAAATCACTCCCTGAATCCAAAAACTTTCCTGTACAGCTGCAGTGAGAGCTATATACTATGATTCTGTTGTTGAGAGAGCAACAACACTTTGCAACCCTGACTTCCAGCTGATTACAGTTCCAAACATGGTGAAAAGATAACCTGTTTGGGACTTTCTGTTGTCCAGGTTTGCAGCATAGTCTGCATCACAATAGCCCTGCACAACCTCCTCAGATTCACCTTCCCAGCCATTGAACACAATCCCCCAGTCCTTAGTTGACTTCATGTACCTCAATATCCACTTAAGAGCATTCCAATGCTCCTTCCCCGGGTCTGCCATGTATCTGCTAGTCACTGAGATAGCATGAGCCAAATCTGGTCTTGTACAAATCATAGTGTACATAACACTTCCAACCACACTAGCATAAGGGATAGCCTCCATCTCACCAGCCTCTTGCTTAGTTTTAGGGGCTTGTTCCTTTGATAGCTTAAAACTCTGGGACAGAGGAGTTGATGCAGCTTTTGCATTTTCCATTTTGAATCTCTGCAAAACTTTCTCAATATAGTCAGCTTGCAGCATCCACAGCTTCTTGCAGCCTCTATCTCTCTGAATATGTATGCCTAGGATCTTCCTTGACTCTCCTAGATCCTTCATTTCAAAGCTTGACTTCAGATCTTGTTTAACTTTCTGAATTTCTGTCATAGAAGGCCCTGCAAGTAGCATATCATCCACATAGAGTAATAGGTAGGCAATGGGAGTCTTGCCTGCCTTCTTGATGTAGATGCAATCATCATATTCTGACTTGGAGAAGCCAATCTTCTTCATCTGTGCATCAAACTTCTTATTCCACTGTCTAGGACTTTGCTTAAGTCCATAAAGACTTTTCTGTAACAGGCACACCTTGCCTTCTTCTCCAATCTTCACATAGCCCTCTGGCTGTTCCATGAAGATAGTTTCCTCTAGATCTCCATTGAGGAAGGCTGTCTTCACATCAAGCTGTTGTAGCTCCCAGTCAAGCTGATTCACCACAGCCAATAGAATCCTAATCGAAGTGTGCTTCACAACAGGTGCAAACACTTCATTGAAATCGATTCCCTCCTGCTGTGTAAAGCCTCTAGCCACCAGCCTTGCCTTGAACCTGATTCTGTCTTTATCAGTGGTTTCTACCTTCTTTTTAAACAACCACTTGCAACTGATCAGCTTCCTCTCCTTTCCATCTGTATTCAGCTTGGATTTGTCCACCAAAATCCATGTTTTGTTCTTGAGTAAAGACTCTATTTCCTCATTCATGGCTTCAATCCATCTTTCTCTATCTTTACTCTGCATAGCTTCTTTATATGTGAGTGGATCTGCACCATCAATACCTTCAGCAGCCTGGTTGCCCTGAGTTGGAGCCTCTTCTTTATCTGAATCAGACTCACTCCCCGAGTCAATGACTCCACCTGCTCCTAGGCCAACCCCCACAGGCTCCACCTTGAAGAAATCACCCTCATCTTCATTGGAGTCCGGCTTATCTTTCAGGAATGGCATCTGATCCTCCAAGAACACCACATCCCTACTCACCAAGACCTTCTGCTTACCGGGCTCAATACACCAGAGCCTATACCCCTTAACACCTCTCTGATACCCCAGCAAGATACATTTCAGAGCCCTAGCTTCAAGCTTACTTTGCCTAGCATGAGCATAGGCTGCACACCCAAACACCTTGTATTTTGAGTAGTCACTGTGAGCTCCATACCACATGTAATCAGGAGTTTCAGATTTCAGGGCAGTAGATGGGCATTTATTGATGAGATAGGCTGCTGTATACACAGCCTCACCCCAGAATCTGCTGCTCAAACCAGACCCAAGAAGTAGGCACCTCACCCTCTCTAGGATTGTCCTATTCATCCTCTCCACAACACCATTTTGCTGAGGATTACCAGGAACAGTCCGGTGCCTCTTCATACCCTTCTCTTTACAAAACAGATCAAACTCAGCAGACAAGAACTCTAGGCCATTGTCTGTCCTTAAGCATTTAACACTTCTACCCTTCTCTAGCTCAACCTCCTTACACCATATCTTGAACTTTGTGAGTGTTTCAGATTTTTCTTTAAGAATATATACCCACAACTTCCTTGTATAGTCATCAATGATAGCTAGATAATACTTTCCTCCACCAATTGAACACACCGGTGAAGGCCCCCAAAGATCACTATGTATGTAGTCTAAAGGGGCTGTAGAAGAGTGAATACCTGTAGGATAGGGTGCCTTCTTAGCCTTTCCAAGTATACATTGCTCACAGGGGTCCATCTTGTTGAAATCTCCAGAGATCAGACCCTTCTTGATGAGTTCTTTCAAGCTTCCTTCGGCTGGGTGGCCCAATCTCTTGTGCCATAGCATTATGGAATCATCTGACACTGCATTGCTTTCTCCATCAACAGCCTTAGCCTTCAGATAATAGAGAATATGCTCTCTGTCAGCCTCCATCATCACTGCATCTCCAGATTTCACAAACAATTTTCCTTGACTCATCAATATGGTGAACCCTTTCTGTTCCAGCATTCCCAATGAGATGAGGTTCCTCTTTACTTCTGGAATATACCTCACCCCAGTTAGGATCTTTATAGAGCCATCTTGTAGGCTTAGCTTTACCTTCCCTATTCCTTTGATCTGACAAATGTGGTTATTACCAAGAACAACCGTACCCGATGCTTCTTGAAGATCATGAAACCAGCTTCTATTGGGGCACATATGGAAGCTGCACCCCGAGTCCATAATCCACCTATGACTGACCCCACTATCACTGATATTCATGAGTTGAGCCGGGGGATCAGCACTCTCCACACAATCAGATTGATTGTGTCCCTCTGAGGCCATCTTTCTCTTCCATGCATGACAATCTTTCTTCAAATGTCCAGGTTTCTTGCACCAATAGCAAGCTCTGGTTTCCTTCTGAGCATCTGAACTTGAGGGTTTAGGGCCCTCAAACTTCTTCTTGAAGTTCTGCTTCTTGAACTT
The DNA here is from genome assembly GCF_004379255.2 of Salvia splendens. Taxonomy (NCBI): domain Eukaryota; kingdom Viridiplantae; phylum Streptophyta; class Magnoliopsida; order Lamiales; family Lamiaceae; genus Salvia; species Salvia splendens. The sequence continues at coordinate 10,213,316 of NC_056038.1, forward strand.
CTTCACATTCAAGGCCTCTGCAGCTTGAACATTGGAGCTTGCAGAGCCTCTGTTGGCTGTCTTCTGGAGTTCTTTGGCCATCAAGGCTGAATAGACTTCTGCATAGGTGATAGGTTTATCTCTTCCATAGATAATTGCATCACTTAGCTGGTCATACGAGCTAGGCAAGGCATTCAATGTGAGAATGGCCTTATCCTCATCTGAGATCTTGACATCAACAGATCCCAGGTCATCAATGATCTTGTTGAACTCCTCTAGCTGCTCAATGATGGACCTATCTCCAGAAAAACTATAGGCATACAGCCTCTTCTTGAGATACAGCCGGTTAGCCAAGGATTTGGCCAAGTAAACTTCATCTAACTTGTCCAAGATTTCCACCGCAGTCTTGGCTTCTTGAACTTCCCTCAAGACCTTATCTCCAAGGCACAGAATCACTGCAGAATGTGCCTTGAGCTGCATCTCCTCCATCTTTGCCTGAGCTTTTTCATCAAGCACTGGAGCCTTTCCTTTCTCATCTGGTTTTGCAAGAACTGCCGCCAAGCCTTGTTGAATTAAGATCGCCTTCATCTTCATCTTCCACAGGCCATAATCATTCTTGCCTGTGAACTTCTCTGCATCAAGCCTTGCTGCCATCTCTGAAACCGTTTGATCCTCTGCAAATCAGCTTCAATATCCCTTTCCCACAGACGGCGCCACTTGTTGGGATTTACGCACACAAGGCTTTCACACACTCAATAAGATCACACACACACTCACTGTTGTATGAGATCACACAATGCAGAAAACACACACACTCACACTTTGAGTATTGAAGATGATAATCTTGGAGAGAAAACTGGAAAACTCTTTATTGATTAAACTCTCTTCTAAACTACATACACGGTGAGCTATTTAAAGCTCCATAATCACGTAGCAACTGCTACTAACTAACTACAAGAAGAATCAAGAAAGCAAGAAGAATAACCGCTACATCTCAGCTAACTAACTGCTGCTCCAACGGCTAGTTCGGCTAGGTTGCTTCTACCTTCTCGGTTCAAGACCGAACTCCTTCTTCGGCTCAATACCGAACTCCTTCCTCGGCTTACAACCGAACTCCTTCTCGGCTTACAACCGAACTCTTCCTGCTCGGCTCATTCCAGCTCAACGCCGAGCTTCCTTACCGAGCTTCCATACCGAGCTTCTTTACCGCTGAGCTTACCGACTTCTGCCTTCTTCTTCTTCTCGGCTAGTTCCAGGCTAGTTCCAGCTCGGTAAGCCGAGCTTACCGAACTCCTTTCTAGCCGAGCTTCTTCCAACTGAAATGAGCACTCCATTATTACAGTGTCCACAAGCCTTCCCAAAGAATACAGGGAGATGATGTTGTGCGCTTACATGATACATAGATATATATGCATGTGCTATTTACATAATCATTGATGTATTGTGCCAAGTAATAATACATCCACTGTGGTTTGCATTTTGTTTCTGTGCCCTGAAGTAGCTGTAACTTTCATTCATCGTTGACTTCAAATATTTACTACAGTTTGTCTTGACTGTCTGTGGTTCGTTTTTCTTGGATATTAGTATTTGTTGCTGCCGATCATAATAAGGTTTGATGTTTGATGAAGCAGAGCTCTATTAGTAATTCTGCAAAGAGCAAGAAGCCGAAGGTTGCTGTTGCTTCAGTTTTCGGGAATGACAGTGATGAAGAATAGAGTACTTTCTGATGGTTCCAGCTGATATCGTGTGACTTAGAGAGCTGGGAACATCTGACTGGACCACCGAGTATGCTTCAATCGGGAAAAAATGTAATCTATCTGGCTACCATTACCTTACAAGACGTTTGTCTTAGTAATGGTGATAAACCTTGTAATCCTGACTGCACTAAATTTGAACAAGACTATGGATAATAGGTTTTTCAGTAGCTTAGATGGTTGATAGCGTGGAACTAAGCACACAATCTGAAGGACCTTGCTGAGGTTCAAAGGCTTAGCAATGTAGTATTGTCTTAGTATTCATTGAATGTCTCGTGGGACGACTTACCCGTTTTGCAACTAAGTTATCTAAATTTTCAATACTTGTAGTTAATGTCAGGAAATGAGCACAAATAATATCACGAATGTTGAGTACGAAATACAATCATTGGATGTTTGCGCCATAGTATCTACTAGTGAAGGCACCCTTCCATGTCATGGGACAATTCTTCTTCTCTGAGTGCATGCAATCAATGCTTTGGGCTTTCACGGAAAGCCATGTATATTCATGTGCCTATCTAATTATCTATCAAGAACTGGTAATTGTGCATGGTTAGGGGTGACAAATTGTGCGGATTAGGTCGTTATCGGGTCAATCTGATAACGACCCAACCCACTAAGGCCTAACCCGAATCCGACATGTTAAGAAAACTCTAAACCCGAACACAAACCCAACCTGCTACCTTCAAACCCGAACACGACCTGCATCCGACACGAACCCGTTAACGACACGATATAATTTGGGTTGACACAACACGATAACGACCCAAACCTGATATTACACGATTATAACCTAATATTACACGATTAAATCTAATATTACACAATCAAACCTTGTTTTTCAACCTAATTTACACGATTAAAATCTGTTTTATATGATTTAAACCTGATTTACAATAAATTTAAAAACTAAAGTAAAATATATTTTTTAATAATAATAATAATGTTATTTCTTAATGGGTTATCCGTATCCAACCCGAAATTATCGGGTTCTTAACGGGTCAACCTGATAAGGACACTAACCCAATAAGGCTTGATCCAAACCCAATAATTTCGTGCGGATTCGTGCCGAATTATTGTATCGTGTCGAAAATTGCCAGGCCTATGCATGGTCAGCCTTCTAAAAGTAAGTGTTGCGGAAATATTCTTCACACTCATGGACCAGTTATCTTACCAATATAGAGATACTCGTAAAAATATATCCGCAGTAGTACCGTAAGCGAGATGCCATGGCCGTCGTGCACGTCTCCAGAGTTGAGAGTTCATCTCGTCCAACTCCATCGGGGCGCTGCTGAAGGTACTTGCCACACGCTATCAACGTGTTAACAATGTGCGAGAACAACGATCTACACATGCATAAACGACGCTTAAGCACTGTCGGACACCGTCAGAACTCATCAACAAACTAATCCTACCTTGTTCGCGGTCAACTGATGCATGTTCGCGGTCATCAGACTCGGCATGGGGATCCGTTCATATTTATAGATAGAGAATTTGTGGGAGGTATTGTGAAAGATGCATGCATAGTAGTTGGATTATATTGTATTTTTAGATGAAAAATGGGTTAATAAATAATACTAAAATATTAAATTCTTGAATTTAAAAAAGTTAAAAATGACTTGCGCTCCAAGCGGGAGCCCTAAATCATGAAATTATCATCACCAAGTTTAAATCACTCAAAGCCGCAACTAAAATACCTATATAAGTCAACTCTTATATTCAAATTACATCCCAAATAAATGTGGTAGTAATATAACATTTGTTATATATAGCCAAAAAAATTATAATATTAGGAGTAGTATAAATTAAAGATCTTGAGAAAAATCACTCTCTTGCTCCGGCATAGTTTTGGAGCTCTGCGAAACCCTAATCTACAACCCTAGATTTCGCCGAGTTGTAGTTTCATTCAAGATGATCATAAAATCGGAGCCTACAACTATTCCGGCGGCCACCGGCTGCAGTAACTGCGGCGCTCACGAGCGGCGCCTGCTCCACCAGATACGCTGCCGCAGCGGCTTCAAACGTGCCTGCACCACCTGCGTCCTCCGCCTCCATCCTCAGGCCTTCTGCCCTACATGCTTCCTGGTCTACCCCCCAACCCTCCCTAACGACGTCGTTCGCACCTGCGATAAGTGCTACTCCCACTCCCACTCTCACTGCGTCGACACCAACGGCGCCCCCCCTCCCAAACCCTACATTTGCCCTCTCTGCGTCAACCCTAATGCCCCAATTTTCAAATTAAAGCCCGTCGAGGATGCCAATCTTGTGATCGATAATGTTAGGGTTCAAAATTGCAGGGTGATGGACAGGGATGCGGCGAAGATGCTATTGGCGGCCGCCAGAATCGCGTCCACGTCGATGAATAAGGCGGCGGCGAATGCCAAGAATGAGGCTGAGAAGCGGGTTAAGGAGGCAGCGTTTACAAGGAAAAGGGCTAAGGAGGCATTGGAGCACGTTGCGCTTTTGGTGCATAAGGAGAAGGCGAGGAGGAAAGAAGTAGGGCTTCGTGACGTGGCTGGGCGGGGATACGGTGGAATTGCCAGCAATGGTGGTGTTAAATTTGAGGCTGAGGTTAGTGCAAATCATGGTGTTAGGAATCGCAATAGTGTCGTGCCTAGTGTTTCGCAGCCGTTTGTAGCTGTGGAGGAGAAAATGAGCAGTAATGTAGTAGTGAATGTGGATAGAGATAACTCTAATCAGGTGTTGGCCGCATTGACTGCTGTTGAGTTGAGAGAGAATGAGAAAATGGGGGTTGGAATGACTGCACAGGTTGAGAGATCAGGGATAGGTCATGCCAGTGATGGCCATACCCAGATGGATGTTGATGAAGGTGGAATGAGGCTGAATGTTGGGGAAAATGCAGGACTGGTTGAAGATAGCAGTACTAGTCGTGCAGATATGGAGACCGATGCAGGAGATGTCAATAATCATGGGGAGAAACAGCTTGATGGTGTGAATAATGAGGTAAATTTGGTTCAACCTGGGGAGAATTTGGTGCAGAATAAGGTAATGGATAAGGATGGAGAACATGTTAATGGTGGCCGGGCATAGTCCAAGAACTTCATCAGATAGCTCAAAGGTGTTGAGGTGGGCAATGGGGTCAAATTTGTAGCTGAGTTTGCTGCACTAGTTTTGGTTTTTTTTATGTTAATGATGATTTTCCCTTCTTGCAGGGGTGTGGCTGTATTCAAATGCTTGTTTTGGAGAGGATTTGCCTGAAGGTGGTAGATCATCATGTAAGTTGGTTCTCATTTAGATGATTAATTTTTATATCTGTTTCTGTGTTGGTTGGCATCATATGATTGCAAATGCAACATTAAATCAAGATCTCTCTGTATTGGTTGTTGTTGATTTTGTTGGTCTAAGGTAAAGTATTTTAGTGTAGCTATGGATGTTCAGACAGAGACTACTATTATTTTGAGGCTGTGCTTAATCAATAGATTTGCAACTTTATTTTGTGACTGTACCCAACTGAGGCTGTCCATTTTGATTTCTTGCTTTTCTTTCGTCTCATAAAGTATCTTATACGCATAAACTTCGTGCGTGTATAACTGTATACTATGTCCAATATTTCAAAGCCAAATTACAATTGTATGTAACGTAGGAATAACTGAATCCTTGGACGACTATTCTGCTGAATCTTTGAATGGGGTTGTGTTCTTTAGAGAATCAGTTAATGGTAATTAATTTTAAAATGTAGAATTATGATTTAGTAGGGTTAAATTTATAAATGGTCATTATGGGGTGTTATATTGCTAATTCAATACTTAATTGCTACCTACAACTAAATAATAACTATTAGATATTCAAATTAAGGGCTTAGATCATCAGCCCCGGAATGTCAATATGATCAACAAAAAACGTCAATAAGAGTATTAAGGTTAATTTACAACAAATTAGTTGTAACTAACTTTTGAAAAATATCTCATAACTTTAAAATCTATATAACTTTCTCAATTTAAATTATTTTTTCGCACAATATATATTAAATTAAAGATACTTTCATAAGAATTTTAACGAGATCTCACTTGCATGTGTACCGATGTCAAAATTTGAATTTTTTTTTTAAAATTTGAATTTTTTCATACAGTAACAAATGTCAACATGATATATAAAAAATGTTAATATAATACATGTAGAATGTCAATATAATTAAGGGATAACTGCCTTCAAAGTCACAAACTTTTCCCGAATTCCGTTTTTTCCCACGAGCTTTAAAATTGGCGTATAAAGTCACGAACTTTGCATTTAGTCTGGTATTTCCCAACCCGACCCGACCCTGTGTTTTCCGGCAACTCAAAATCCTATGTGGCATGCCTGAATATTGACGTGTCCGGCATCGGAAAATCGTAAAACGACGTCGTTTTACGCAGCTGCTTCCTCCCTTCCTCCGCCAGCCCTCTTCCTCCGCCGCCCAGCACCGCCACCAGCTCCATCGTCGACAACGCCACCACCAGCTCCGCAACGCCTGAAACCTCTCTCCCTGTGTCGCCAAGTCCCCCACCGCAGTCTGAATCCTCCCAGCCACGTTCCTCAGCCAATCGTACCTCCGGACTCCCGCTCGTAGCCAAGGTGTAAACATTATCGTAACATAATCACGACAACTTCACCATTCGCTTTAACTCCATATTTACATATTTCTCTCTCTATAAAAGCTTCACCAGTCTTCTTCTATTCCAACACTCTCTCTCTCAAAATTTCTACTAGAATCAGTAAAAAAATTAGAGACAGACACAATTTTGAATTCAGCGGGAAATCGGAATCGCGGAAATGGTGAATATTCCGGCGAGGTTCGGAAGGATGGCGGTTGCCTTCGACGAGATGTCGAGAGATAGGTCGTTCGAGAGTGGCAGCAGCGAGCACTCCGCCGATTTGTCCGATCTCGTCAATTCCTTCTTCGAGAGAGAAATTAGGGAGCAGAGAATCGGCGGAGATGGCGATCGAAACAGAAATCCAGTTGAGATCGACGATGATGAATTTGAGAGTGATTCGCAGGATTCCGGGTTTCATGATTGTTTGAGTAAATTGTTTGATCGCGACGACAGTGTAGGGAGAAGCATTTCTACTGCGGTGGAGAAGGCGATGGAAGTCGTCGGCGGCGAGGATTCGTCGCCGGAATTCAATCGGCGATGCTGGTGAGTTTTTTCATTAACCTTACTTCAATCTATAAAAATTGAAAACAATATAGTACTGTATGATTCTTTGTGTTTTAAGTTTTTTAAAATTTTATGTTTTTTAATTTTTTAATTTTGTGTTTTAAGTTTTTTTAAAGTTTTTTTATTTTGTGTTTTAAGTTTTTTTAAGTTTTTTCTATTTTTTGAATTTTGCTTTTTAAATTTATTTCTTTAATTTTTTTCAGCGTCACTATATGATGCACATGTAAGCTGCCACGAGACGCCACATCATTTAAAAACGGCACGTCAGCTCAACATTTCGCCGGAAAAACAATCATGGGAAATCGGCGACTAAATGCAAAGTTCGTGACTTTATACGCCAATTTTAAAGCTCGTGGGAAAAATCGGAATTCGGACAAAGTTAGTGACTTTTAAGGCAGTTATCCCTATAAGTAATGTGTTAACATTCTTAAAGCATTGTGTTGATATTTTCGAAACACTATATTGACATTTTCATCCGAAACTCTAATTTGGTAGTTTTTTTTTATCTTTTTCGATTTAATTAATAAAAACGAAAATTACACGTGGCAAATTGTAGACCACACGTTTTCTAAAATCTTATGGTCTTAAATTAGTTGTAGTTAGCAATTGTAGGGGTGAGCAAAAAATCCGAAAACCGAATATCTGAACCGATTCAAACTGAAAATTTAAAATTCGGTTCGATTTGTTCGGTTCGGTTCGGTTTTAAAATTTGAAAATTTTTGATTCGGCTCAGTCGGAGAAAAAATGAAAAACCGAATTATATTTAAATATTTATATATATATATATATATGCTATTATTTAATTATACTCAAAATTAAAACCCTAAATTGGAAGCTATCTTCACTTCAGTCCCGCTGCCTCCTCTCTCACTCTAACCCTAAATCCCTCCACCTCTCCACCACCAAGCCGTCGCCCCTCCATCGCCCAGCTCCGGTCCGACCTCGTCCACGCCGTCAGGGAGAGAGCTCAGAAGGTTTGTCTCAGGCACCACGCCGTCGAACTACGCCGATGGCCCTCCACAGCTTCACGTCGTCGTCTCCACAGCTCCAACTCAGACACTGGCTTTTGCACAGCTTATCAAGTCACGCTTTACATCTGAGCTTGTGACTTGGGCAGTTAATCAAACATTGGCTTTTGCACAACTTATCAAGATGGATGTTGTCGCGACTCCAGCAGCGTCTGGATGCCTAAGGATTGTTGCTAAGTGCATCCACATCTGCTTGGGGCACTCATTGCTGTTAGAGGATCGCAGATTGGCTCTTTGGCCGACTATGCTGTTTTTTTGGGGGATTTTCGGTTTGGTTTTTTGGTTTTCGATTTTTTGGTTTTTCAGTTTTTCCGTTTTTTTATATAATTTCGGGTTTTCGGTTTAATTCAGTTTTTGGTTTCGGTTTGGTTTCAGTTTTAGCCTAAATTTGATTTTTCGGATTAGGTTTGGTTTGGGCGAAAAACCAAACCGAAACCCGAATGCACCCCTGGCAATTGATGACTTCCCTAGTCACTATACGATGATGTTTGTATTAAACTAAATTTTACTAATTTGTTTCAGAATGGATACGAAACTTATACTTTATATCATTACTAGTTTAATTCAATATTAACCGAACCGAAACCTGAATGCGTGTGGCAATTGATGACTCCCCTAGTCACTATACGATGATGACAAATTTTACTAATTTGTTTCAGAATGGATACGAAACTTGTACTTTATATCATTACTAGTTTAATTCAATATTTTACTTCATTTTATTCCACATGTCAATCAATATTCCATACATCCCTTAATGCATAACTCTGGAAAATTCTTAGCTAAAATGTTTTCGTGGCTATTTTTAGTCTATTCTTTTATACGATTCTCTACATCGTCAAATTTGCATATTATATGGTCTATTGCAATATTACTCCCTTTCAACCATAGTGGAGAGTTTCTTTTTGACATGTAATATAAAAAAATTTGTATTAAATGAGTTAAGTAAATGATGAATAAAATAAGAAATGAAAAAAGTAGGGAGATAAAAAAAGAATAAAGTAAGATAGAGTAGATTAAAAAGAGAACAAATGTTGCCCTAAGAGTATCCACAATAGCGCCTAGCGCACCGCCTAGCCAAGCGCCGGCGCTAGGCGGTGCGCTAGGCGAACTATTGCAGCCGCCTAGCCGATTTCGCGGAAAAAAATCGCCTAGCGCTCGGCGGTTCCGCGGCGCTAGGCGGTGCGCTAGGCGATCCGCTAGGCGCTATTGCAGCGTCCGGATCGCCTAGCGCACCGCCTAGCGCGAATTTTTAAATTTTTTTTTATTCCGAAACACTATATATACGCGACTTGCCTGTCATTTTCATTCGCACCACTTGTATTAACGAGTACTCTCTCTATTTAAATTTCTGTACAAGATCAACAACGGTAAATGGATCTCAACAACGAGCCTACTTCAGGGAGTAGCGGATCTCAAACTCCCCCGATCCCCGTGGAAGGTGGATGGAGTCAGATGCACCCATACTACAACATGTACCCGTGGCAGCAGATGATGCCCGGGATACCAGCGGGGGGGAGTCCACCGGGGGCGTTTCTGGCGATGTCGGGGTGGGCACCCAGTGTCCAGATGCCGGGGTGGGCACCCGGAATGCAGATGATGCCCGGGGGGGTACCGGCGACACAGGGGACGCCGGGGGACGTCTATCGCCCCAGTGTTGATTTTTTGACTGGTTCGTCGCACACATCGACGCCAACGGAGGCTGCGTCTCCGGCCCAGTTTGACACTTTCTCCTTCGATGACTTGGGGATAGATCTTTCCGGTATTCCGGATGCTCCCGTTCAAACGGGGGGCGCAGGGCGGGGTCGGGGCGCCCCAAAGAAGAAAGGCAAGGGGAAAAGGGTCGGCGAGTCCTCGCAGCCGGGTGAGGACGACAACGTGGTACGGAGGAGGTGGACGGACGCGGAGAACGTCGCGCTGTCCAAGGCGTGGGTGAGTGTTTGTGACGATCCTCTCGTTTCGAACAACCAGAGGATCGTCAACTTGTGGGGCAAGATAGCAGCAGCCTACCAGAGGTTTTGCCCGGAGGGGAGGCCACGCAATGAGGAGGATTGCCGGAAGGCGTGGGACCGAATCAGGGTTGCGGTCTCCCTATTTTCGGGCTTGTACACCAACGCCCTCCGCATGATGAGCAGTGGGCAAACTGAGGACGACTGCAGGAGGATAGCGGAGAAAGCCTTCCCCCTGAAGGGGGTGTACAAGGACTTCACCTACTGGAATTGCTATCTTGTGCTGAACGACTCCGAGAAGTTCCGAGTAGGTGTCGACTCTGGCTGGCCGAAGAAGCAACGGCTGAACTATTCCGGTGATTTCAGCGGCAGTAGCGGTGGTTCCCACGACCTCCCTGAGACGGCCCAGGAGGTCCCGACCCCTCGTTCGTTTGCTCGCCGTACTCACCCGGTTGGGCACAGGCGGGCTCAACGGGAGGCGATGGGGGTCGCCGGGGGTTCACAGGAGGTCCAGTCGGCATCCCCCCTTGGCCAATCCACAGCGGATCTCAAATTCTTCGCGCGTCAACAAACGCGCGCTCAGATGGTCAAGACGATGGCCGAATGGCGGGCGGCAGTGGACCCCGTGGAGAAGAGTTTGCTTCAAACATTGCTCCTGAGCATGCAGGAGGATTTGGAGGCGGCACGGAGGGAAGCTGGCGGGAGTAGAGGCGACGGCGACGGAGGCGGAGGCGATGGTGGCGACAACGACGGAGGAGACGACGACGGCGACGAGGAGTGAATTATTGTACTTTTTTTTAATTATTGTACTTTTTTTTAATTATTGTAATAATTTTAAATTATTGTACTTTTTAAAATTTTAATCGTATTATTAATGTTTCCCGTATATGTCTCGTAAATTAAATTCCGTATATTGTGTGATTGTTAATTATGTCATTTTATATAATTGTTATTAGTGATGTGGCTATTGATGTGACTGAGCTATTTATGATGTGGCTAGGCTATGGCTGAGCTATTTATGATGTGACAGGAGGATTTTTAGTGCTGATGATGTGGCAGTGGCTAGGCTATGGCTGGGCTATTGCTGAGCTATTCATATTGTGGATGGCCTAAATGACTCAACTACGAGAAATGTTCTCTTGGGCGATTCTCGTGAGCGGCTGTGAGCGCCTCATCACCCACGTAGGCTAGTTTCCTTATTTTTAGCTTTAAGTGGATTTTTACAATCTCAAAACTTTTAATCTATCTTATATTCCTTATAAACATCCTTCCTTTATTTTTTTTCTCTCATTTTCATGTATATTAATTCGTACCTTTTCTTCACAATATATTCTTGAATCACTAAATTACTCATAAGATTTAACAATTCAAACTATGTTCTTCAATCCCTAAATTTCTCATTAGGTTTCACAATTATGAAGTGTCGTCCCCTTCTCTCTGGTTTCACAAGTTCTTTGATTGGAATATAATAATGGAATAAATACCTCTCCGCAGCTCCACTAATCTCGATCTTCATCCCCACTCAAAATTGAAAAAAAAAATCGAAAATCATGGCGGAGGAATCACGTTTCGTGTGCAAGAAATTACCATGTGAGAATCTTTTAAGGTCACATTTAGTCTCATGTAGCTGCGAATTTAGTTGTGTTTCAGGAAAAATTAGAGTGTTTAGAAAGGGGCAAATTGTTGAGCGAATCCAAGTTTGTAGAATCGGGACACGTTTTGAGGGAGAATTCCCAGAAGACGTGGAGGAGGAGAAGGCTTGCAGTCGATGAAGGCGTTGTGCGGGCACATGGCGTGACACTCAGAAAAAGGATAGATGAAGAACCGCGACTGCTAGTGTTTCTTGTACGAGTCACCAACCATGAGAGAGAGAGAGAGATAAAGAAGAATTAACTCTTCTGGAGAATTGAAAGAAATTTTCGTTTTTGACGATAAGAAAGAGGGAGGAGTGTGAAGAAGAGGAAGAGGGTCTGACGAGAACAACATTTCTCACTCAACTATTATGAAATGTATTAATATGGCAAAATAATTCCCTTCCACTATTAGGGGAAAGGGAAAGGAGGGAGTTATTTTGTTGCATTTTCACAAATTACCCAATGTGTATGACAACCAACCAACTGTCCAACTCATCCTTCTCCACCACTTGACTACTCAGATTTGGTCCAACATCTTCACAAACAATCTTAGCATAATAAAACATACTGTTATTATAAGCGCATTTAACAACAATTATCAAGAAAGTACAGTACTACTATTTCTCGTCATCAAAAGCGCTGGAACACTTAATTTACATATAATTTCAACAGTGGAAGCAGAGAGCTTCACAACCTAGAACAGAGTAAAGAGAGAAAAAGTTTCAGCTAAGATATACTGTTTGCATTTATATGCTTAGAACAGAGATATCGTCATCATCAATCCTTCATTTTGTTTCATATTTCCAAGCCTACCGTCTGAAATCCCGCTGGTGTAGCAAACTCGCTATGCAGAACAAATCAGAGAATGCAATAAATTCCGCTAAACCAAAGCTTTGAGAAATTACGATAATCACCAAGAAATTGCTTTGACAGACCATCCTTAAGCTAGCAAATTTTCAAGTGGCTTTGACAGAACATTACCATGCTAAGCTCTCCAATTAAGGGTGATTTTCCAGTGACTCATTTCCATGTTTTCATAATCTCAATCTTAGAGCTGCATCATAAAACTACATCCACCCGAATTCCACATAAACCAACAATATCCTTATTCCCTCTGATACTTTGCAATACTTCAGCCACAGTGTTTTCTTCAACAGTAGTAATCAACAACCATATGCAAGTATGTTGTTTTCTTCAACAGTAGTAATCAACAACCATATGCAAGTATGTGAGTCCCAATCATACCACGGCAAGAATTGATCACAGAAAGCCTTATTCGAAACTCTGATGTTAATTTTGAGAATATTAGCCCCCCAACATGTTCAAAAAGTAGTTGAATCTCAAAACCTTCCATGGCCACAGATTTCCATTATCAATCGCATACAATACCTCTGATCATCATAGAAGCGTCTCTCCAAATAGGCCATGTTATAAGCCAAAGGTAAACAATCATATAAAGAGAGCAACTACCAGCTCTCTGATGTCTCAAACATTATCTAACCACAACTTTCAAGCTAGACCTTCGAAGTCTTCTTAAAGCAAAACTAAAACAAGAACCTAAATACTGCTATTGTATCTCCAGGCTACATATTCAGCAGCCAATACCTAGGGGAGAAGGCTAAATATAATTTCTTTTCAATTCAAACCATTTCACATCACCATGAGGCCATTATCAAATACAAATATTCATACCTTCTCCTCCAACTGCAAATACTTTGAGCTTATGTAGCAGCTGCCAGCCCTGAATCAGGGCTGAACTCTGGAACTGCAACCTTAATTGGTTTCCATCCTGACTGATAATTATATATAATCCACTTTTTCATGTTAATTACCATTTGCACGATCTGGAGAATTTCACCCAATGGAAGTTCTTTTAAGCACATCTTTTTCATAACAGTTGCTGCCTCATACCTAAACATTAAGTTACAAAGATTTTAGGACCAGGATGTAAGGAAATTATGCAAATCATTTCAAAGTCTTCAGCAAATTATGCACTCATCAAAGATAATAAATATACCTGCAGTTTGTTTCCAGTATAGCAGATCTTCCAGAAGAGGATGAAAGATATTTTTGGATTTCATCCCATATTGATTTTGAATACTTGTTTGCATCACCACCCATAGGGTTCAGACATTGCCATAGTCTCTCATTTTTCCCAATATACAACTGTAGGGAACCTATTTGTTGCAGTACAACCAATTGCTGGTCAAGTGCACACGCCAAAGCTTTCTTAACATCAGTATTGCGATGTCGGATGTCTCCATATCTGATGCAATCTGCAATATTTTCCTCTGTTGGCATAATCTTCTCAATTCTTAGGGTGTTTAAAGCCAGTAGGATAATCCCAATAAGACCTTGTATATATTCAGAAGGTTTAGGGCATCCTGATGTTCCCCACGAACCATTTACAGGGATGGCAGCAGTTCCTGTTCCAGATGATAACTGTGCTAATGTATCTTGATTACCATGTGGATACCTGTTGTTTTGACCGTCTTGATAAAAAGATCTCTTCTGAGCATTAAATCCTTTTTGCTGAGCATTCAAGTTTACTCTGTTTGGCGATTCACTAGACATTGGTCTTCTCTCTCCTCCATTACGTTGTTGCGAAGCAGGTGCCCTTTGATCATTTCTTGTGTGCTCAGAAATGTTTAAATTGAAAATATCAGGAACGTGGGTTGAAGGAGCTGTGGTCAAGTTAGGTGAATCAGGTCTGCGATTTAATGCATTAGAAGGATGCCAATGCGGGTTAGTTAGAGACGAGCTAACAGGCAGTGTTGAAGTTTCAGTGGGGAGGCCGTTTGGTCTTAATGGCTGAGGGTAGTGAATTTGATGAGAGACATGAGGGTGGGAATTGTCTGCTCGTGGGAAATCAGGATTACCAGGATAATACGAGTTCCCTATTCCACCGCTAGCAACTTTTGGGTTATATGCAGTAGATAAGTCCTGGTGTTCATTGAACTGCTTAGGGTGTACATATCCTGGATGAAAGTTTCCACTGTTAGAATCTTCTTCAGACCCAATCATGCTACTAGAGGTTCTTGGCATAGAAGGTTGAGTGAAGTTTCTGCGAGGTTGTTTGCCTTTATATTTTACATCTGTTCCTCTTCCCATATTTGAATATTTTTGGTTTCCCAACTGAGAACTTTCATAAAACGATTCCACTGGTTTGTTACCCATAATGGTATCTGTACGTAATGAGTCAGAGGTGGGTATATGCCCATAGCTGTTACTTACAAATTGAGCAGTTTCAACTGTTGTAAGTGGTGGCCCTCCAGCTACTAGACTAGTCCAGAGCCATACACTCTTTGCAGCAGCAAGAAGTGGCGCAGAAGCTTTTTGTGGTTGAGCAAGAAGAATATTATACCGGCGCATCCGCAGTTGATGCAAAGCATTCGAGAAATCTCTGTCTCCGGAAATCAATAAATAATTGGCAGGTGCAGGATTGTCGACAGCCCAAAATAACATATCCACCAGAATCTTCTTGTCACTAGCATCTTTAGCACCTGATCACATTTCAATGAAAGCTTGAACTGATAACTTCCATTAACACACGCAAGCATGGCCTCTTAAATTTCCGTGTTAATCTAAATTTATTTAATTGCACAAATATAATGGACACAGGAAATATGATCAAACTAGCTAACCATTGCAATTCTAAATAATATAACGTTGAACTTGGGAATATAGAAGGGTCATTTCCCTCCAAGATAAGCAATTTTCTGAACTTTTGCATCTGCAGTTGGGTCACTGGCTGACTGCTTATGGATGTCTCCACCAGAAACAATCTCACGCACTAATCATTCAAAATTTCTTGTTTGTGTTTTCAGCTATTAACTTTTTTTAAGCTCGACACCTCGACTTCACACAGAAAATACTAAATGTTGCTTGGAAAGGCTCAGGATTACATATTTCAGTGAGCTAAAGTAAAGACTTGCAATCTTTTCCAGGATAAGAGCACTTATCCCAGAAAGAAAATTGCTGATTGTACTTCAGTGTAAAATTTTGGCCCTAACATATGCTCATCTCTCTCTCTCTCTAACTCACTCACACTCACACACACACACATACAAATTCGCACACTGATCTAGCAATGCTATTCGCCATGATTAGAGTGGAAATTTGGACCTAAAATATGATTGTCTCTCACACGCATGCAGATTCACAAACAGAGAAGAGCAAAACTGCGAACCAAAACACAATCATAGTGATATATACGTCATGAATCACATACAAAGATAAAGAAGAAATTATGAAACGACAAGTTTATAGTACTCCATAAATAACAAATTAGAAAATAATAAACTCTTAAATTAAGTCTCTCAACTTCACTATACTGTACTGTGCCCGATCTGCTAATGAAATCCAACTGAACTTAGGGCTCACTCAATTCCGCATAACCGATCTACTCATCAACGAAATCAATTTACCGAAATTGAATAATTAACCAGTAAAACGAATAAACACGCAAAAGACGACTGCATCCAACAGATTCAACAGG
The DNA here is from genome assembly GCF_004379255.2 of Salvia splendens. Taxonomy (NCBI): domain Eukaryota; kingdom Viridiplantae; phylum Streptophyta; class Magnoliopsida; order Lamiales; family Lamiaceae; genus Salvia; species Salvia splendens. The sequence continues at coordinate 10,229,314 of NC_056038.1, forward strand.
CCAAAAATAAATAGCAGATTTACCGGCGGGGACGTGATTGAGGGCTACACCGGTGCTGTTGAGCGCCTGCTGGACAGCGGGGGAGATTCTGGTGGTATCGCCGTAAGCGGAGACGGAGACGGGCCCACAGTAGTTCATTTTAACGAGCGCGGAGCTTATATTCTGCGCTATGGCGTGGGGATCGCACACCTTCGGCACGTGACAGTTCTCTATATCCCACCACACCGAGGTCTTGGCCTTGATGTACTGTTCCTCCGCCGTCTCAGCCGCGGCGGCCGGAATATGCTGCGACTGCGCTCCGTCTCCGCCCATCGCTCCCGCAAGGTTTAATCCAACGGTTGGATTATATCACAGTTGAGTCGCAAAGCGCACGGCGAATGGCAGAGGGGTATAGGAGGCTCAGGGATAGGGAGGGAAGGCGCACGATAGCATGAAAGAGGGCGTGAAGAGGTGGTCTTTTTCGAAGTCCGAGTCGAGTGACTCTAAATATAAAGGGGGGTGGGTTCTATCGTGCGCACTGGGCCAAGTAGGTTAGTTTCCCAGAAGTCCACAAATTCTTGTTTTTAATTTTATTTTATTAGGTGTACTCATTTATAAGACTCCTAATTGAATTTTTTTATAGCGTTGTTGTGGAAACTTTTCTCAAATCCTATTTAAATTCCAAGAGACCAAGACTAGTGTGGAGACTTTGGAATTAGTGTGGACTAGGGAAGTCCTTTGTCCGTTAACACCGGAATTACGGATTTACCCCCTGCTAGGAAAATCGTTGGCCCACGTGGACGTGGCGTGCTTTATTGGGTAAAGAAATGGGCGACCGTGTTGAATTAATGTACCCCATTTATGGCTATACGAGCCTCCATAATAGTTTTCGCCCCCTAGCCACAAACTCCTCCCGCCACATTATCAGCACTAAAAATCTTCCTGCCATATCATCAAGACAAACAAATAGTCCAGCAATAGCCTAGCCACATCACTCAAAATTATATAAAACAAATAATTAACAATCACATAAAATACGGAATTAAATTTATGTCACAGATACGAGAAACTACAATAATTTTATTTAAATTTTAAAAAAAGTACATTTAAAAAATTACATAATTAAAAAAAAACTAACTCTGTGCAGTCCTCTGTGCCCATAACTCTTCAATTAAATCCTTTTGGAGTCGAATATGAGCATCCGTTTGGCGCATGTCGGCATGTGCTTGGAGGAGGCCGGCTTCATCGTGAGGTACCCCACTCCGTACGTTGGGGGCGGCCACACCGTGGCTTGGACCGGCTTCATTATCGTCGTTGGCCCAACTAGTCAGTTGTACACCTTCGTCTTCGACAATCATGTTGTGCATGATAATACAGACGTACATTATATCAGCAATGCAGTCGACATGCCACAAACGCGTTGGACCCCTAACTGCCGCCCATCGAGACTGGAGCACACCAAATGCCCGCTCCACGTCCTTGCGAGCCGAGTCATGTCGTGCCGCAAAGTAGGTCTTCCTCTCATCTGATGCGCATCGGATCGTCTTCACAAAGACGTGCCACCTAGGGTATATCTCATCAGCCAAGTAGTAGCCCATATCATGTCGGTTGCCGTTGGCGACAAAACTGATGGCCGGACCGATGCCCTGGCACTGCTCGTTGAAAAGGGGCGACGAGTTGAGGACATTGAGGTCGTTGTTCGAACCGGCTACCCCAAAATACGCATGCCAAATCCATAGTCGGTAATCAGCTACGGCCTCGAGGATCATCGTGGGATTCTTTCCCTTGTAGCCGGTCGTGTAGAACCCCTTCCAGGAAGCGGGACAGTTCTTCCACTCCCAATGCATACAATCTATGCTGCCTAACATTCTCGGGAACCCATGCTTCTCCCCGTGCATCTACATTAGATCCTGCCAGTCTTCGGGGGTAGGGCCTCGAAGGTACTGATCACTGAATATTTCAATCACGCCATGACAGAAAAACTTCATACATTCCAGGGCAGTCGTCTCACCGATGTGGAGGTACTCGTCCCACATGTCTGCCGCGCCTCCGTAGGCCAACTGCCGGATTGACGTAGTGCACTTTTGAATAGGTGTGTGGCCGGATCTGCCAGCCGCATCGTGCCTGAAGCGGAAATACAGATATCGATGCTCCAAAGAGTTAACAATACGCATAAATAGGGCCCTGCTCATCCTAAAACGTCGCCTGAAAAGGTTGGCGTTGAACCGCGGCTCCTCTGCGAAGTAGTCTTCGTATAGGCGCTGATGTGCAGCTACGTGATCACGATCAATCACTTCTCGGCGGTGGACAACTGGGCGAGGTCGAGGTACCGCCGGCTGCAAGGCTCTTTGCATCCATTGGTTTATCTCGCGGGTCGTATAGGCCTCCAACGCTTCGGCCATTCGACGTTCGTACTCCTCAGCATCCCCCCACTACCACCCGCATTACTCATTTCGTGTTGTTGCTCTTGTACAGAAATTAAGATAGGGAGAAAACTCGTTAAAACAAGTGGTGCGAATGATAATGAAGTGCAAAGCGCGTATAAATAGTGTTTCGAAAATTAAAAAATAAAAAATCCGCTGGGCAATGCGCTCGGCGATCCGGAGCCTGCAATGGCGCCGAGTGGATCACCCAGCGCCCAAACATCGCCTAGCGCTAGGCGATTTTTTTTTTCAGAAACCGGCTCGACGGTTACAGTGGTTTGCCGAGCGCACCGCCTAGCGGCGGGGCTCGGCTAGGCGGTGCGCTAGGCGCCATTGTGGATGCTCTAAAGATTAAAGCGCGTTCAAGTCATTTTTATTTATTGTATATGTCATTTTAATCAAATCATTGACAGACAAAAGACTACAGAGCCACAGTATTTTTTAGGATCAAACATCACGATCGGTAGCCTCGAATTTTTTATAATTGAATAGCCCAATAACTTATTATGACAATAGAGTTGATTAATATCCCTGATCATGGCATGTGTGTTTCATGGTGCAAATACATTAAAAATGTGTAATTGATTTTTTTTTCATTATAGATACAATGATCAGATCAAGTAACAAGTCTACAAAGGATACACGTTAATAACCAAGACATCTTTTGTCTAAAACAACTGTGAAATAATGAGTCTCACACTAAGCAACATAATACAAGTACAGATCAAGTAACAAGTCTACAAAGGATACACTTAGATTTTTATAGAGTTAAGTCGAGAACAAAAACGATGCACAAAGTAACAATTACTCAAAAATATGATAAATCGATGACTCACTTCGCACATACTTTAGCCACACGTGATGCACACTTTTACCCAAGATCACAAGGGAAGGCTAGTGAAGTATTCACACTAACCAACACACACATAGCCCCAAAGCCCTAACTCGACCGCACTAAGTAGCCTCATCAACCACTACACTCAGTGGTAGAACTAAGTGAAGATCACAATGAGCTCAACTCTCAAGCTCTTCCCAAAACCATTTTTTTAGTATTTTTCTTCTATAAAATTTTAAATTTTCAAAAGTATAAATTTATATGTAAAGTCCCTATTAATAATCTAAATCATAAAAAATATATTTTTAAGCAAAATGTAATAAACATAGCCCTTATCAATATTATTTTCTGTGTCCGTCACTGACCACCACTAGCGGAGCCAGCATTGAACAGGGGTACCACTGTACCCCAAATACTTGGGTATGTAATATAGTATCGAGATTAATATTGCAAGAAGTAGTGGTGGTGCAGCGGTTGGTGGGATACTTTTTCTAAGTGGAGGCTTGAGTTTGATTCCTCTTGATGATTCTGTGCTCTTATTTGTGTACTTTTTACTTAGATTTATACTCTTGATGATTTTGTGCTCCTTATTTGTGTATATGTACGTACTCCTATTTTAGAATGTGTTTTGTTTTATTTTTGTGGTAGTTGATATATACTCCCTCCGTCCCAAGCTACTCGCACTTATTTCCTTTTTGGGCGTCTCAAGTTACTTGCACTCTTTCCATTTTTAGTAAAAATTTTCACCTACAGCCGTCATTTTTTACTTTCCTATACACTCATTCCTTAATCTCCGTGCCGAAAAGAATAGGGGCGAGTAGCCTGGGACGGAGGGAGTATAATTTATTTTATCCTGTTTATATTTTAATGTATTATTTTAAATATGGTGTATGTTTATTTATCATAAAATTCGTACCTCCAATTTAAAAAGTCTGGATCCGCCACTGCTGACCACACTCAAACCATAAAGATTCTCTTACACACACAACGAAAGAATTCATAGAAAACTAGACTCATTCAACCTGTCAATGTCAAGATAGAATGCGTCAAGACCACAATGGATATGCATGATATCAAAATTGAAAGTCGCAATCAAAGGGTGCCACTCGGCTGAGTGGCATCACCTCACCCGCCCACCCAGCCGGGGTGGGAGCCACTGGAGTACCGAGAATGGGCCACCCGACCAGGCGGTTCAGGAGCCATCGTGCCACCTCACCTGCCTGGGTAGCCGCCTCATGAAATGGTGTGCGTGAACAAGAGACTACACGCAATCGAGTTCCCTTATGCACCTCGTCCTACCCGACCAGTTAGGACGAGGTGAGTCCAGAGAGCTCTACCTGTCCGGGTATATTCATGCATCCAGCACACTTAGCCGTGTAGCCTGTGCGGATTAACTTTTGGCCCAAGATACTTTTATTTTTCTTGTTTTTTGCACATTAGACATCAGTATAAATAGGCTTCTGGACTCATTAGATACTTAGCTTATGATATTTTGTGAGTATATTCCATATTTTGTTGTTGCATTGATTTGAGTTATTAATGAAAGTAAATGTATATTTTGTAGATTAGATGTTTTTCTAGTTTGTGGAGCCAATTAAGGGGATATATATATATATATATATAGGGTATTCATCTATCAAAATACACCCTTAAGTCCAAAAATACAGACTAAATCTGGAGCGTTGGATCTGCCTATGGGCGGCCACGATTTAGGCTTGACAATCATAAACTTATGTCATAATAAGGTTTAGTAGAGTCATAAAAGGGTAAAAATGGAAACAAAAAAATATGCCCAGACGTTCGGTTTTTCTTCGCGGAAATCATGGAATCATCACTCCACACGCCATTAACCTGATTGTTCGGTTCCAACCTATTCACTTCGTCTCTCCCCCCCCACAATATATCTAACGCCACCCAAAAAACACTAATCACCAAAATAAACATTACTTCTGTAATTTCTGAAGCGACACAACATTTACGAGCTCCAACCACTCTTTGTTCAGTCGAAGAGGCGTCCGATAGTTCACCTACATCAGCCATCCACAATACGCGCTCCAGCCCAGACAATCTTTCCCGATCCACCAAGCACCGAACCGGAAAATCAAACAATCGACCAAGGCAATGGTGAATACTCGAGCTTCTGGATCTACAACGACCGACGGAAAAGGTTAGATGTTTGTAGTATCCCATAGCCTATACCGCTTTCAAATACATCAAAACTAAAAGGGTTTTTTTTGTTCAACTAGTGTATGAAAGGAGGAACACTAAAAACAAGCCACCACGGATCCCCAAAGCTCAAACCGGTAAATTGTTTTCCCCTTCTAGTTTATTTAATGAGTTAATACCGTATCAATATTGGAAGCAGCGTATGTAATTGTGATATTTTTCATAAACAAAAGCCCATTCTGCAACAAAACCAACAACAGAGTCATGCGAGTGTATGCATGACATAAATCCATATTATTATGCTTATGACATAAATCCATATTATTATGCTTAAATTGTTTTATTCTTGTGACGCTTCACTCTTAAAAAGTCAAAATAAAGAGATACAGAACAGAAAAATAATTGCTTGGCTACCAGGCTTTTTTAATGTGAATTTTTAAATGTAATGTTCAAAGCTATTGTGATTATGTTTCAGGGGTTGTATTACAAAACAAAACAACACCTCACTCCACCAAAGGGCAAGAGGCTGATGCAAAAACAACAAATCCTGGTAACTGTCTCTGATCCTCCAAACTGGAACTTAGTTGTGATGTTTGAGATGATATATGTAATTACATTTGGTTATGTTAAACACCTAGGGCTTAAGTTGGAACAACTCAGTATTAACTATCTCTGCTATTTAGATAGATGTGATTGTTTGTATGAAAAAAAGTGTGAGATGGGTGGCATCTGTGTGTGTATGTAAGCATCAGTGACTTTAATGTTTGTAAATAATATAAAAAAGTAGAACTAAGCTTAAATATGCCATCATATAAGAGTAGTCAAACCAATAACATTGAGACGGATAAAAAAAGACACGGCTGAACATATTTCAACAGCTCGAACAGGTACATAAATGAATATACTGTGCATATCTTGCTGTGTTTGTTATGATGTGAGTATTAAACAACTGTTTTGTTGTGAACAATATGTCTCAATAATGAGTTGATTATTATGGCTAAACTCAACATAGGACATTTATGAAAACAAATAACTATGTATGCAGTTTAAACTTCAATGTTTAATACACATATTATGACTTCTGACTAATATAATACTCCTGGAGCATGTCATTTTTACCTCTACCTGAAATTCTGAAAGTAAGAATTGTTTGTGGGAATAATTTGGTGTTGTCAGTGATGAATACTATGTGTTTATAAGAACTAGTTTTAACCCACGTGCGATGCACGGCGAAATATTTTTTATCATACGATTTTAAATTGTTAATTGATTAACACAAGATTAAGTTTTGATTCCGAAAACAAATTGGTAGTATTGCAAGTTTTAAAATTGGACGATAGCTTTTCAAACCTCAAAACGGTTTTAAAATTATATTTTGAAGTATAAAAGCGCCGACGCAGAATAATATTGTCACAAAATTGTGTGTAATCTTTTTTGTATTCTGTATCCATTTAAATTAGTACTATACTTTATCATAGTCGAGCTTCATTACATTGCAATATAGTGACCCTAATACGCTAAAAACCCAAACCTTGAAACCTAAGTCATAAACCCTTAACGTTAAAATATAATCATCATGACCAATAATTGAGCCAAATATAAATAAAATCCTCCCACCGTCTCAGTTCAAATTTACTTTGTTAATCACTTTAAAACAAACTTTAATAATAGAAAAAAATAAAAAGAATATCATAACTTCATGTTAAACAATATGAAGAGTATTGGAAAATATGGAGGGAGTGAAAAACGTGATGAAAAAAAATATGTGAGTGGATAAATTACCTAATGTCATATATTTATAGTCCAAAAAATAGAAGATAACTCCTCAAAATTTTCACTTTCTTCACCTATTATTAAAAAATTTTAAACCTTTTAATTTCCCAAAAATTAAAAACTAAGCGTTACGTAAATGTTATCAAATTTTGAAAAATGAATGCACAGATTAGGATATTTTAAAATATTAATTTTAAATTATAAATTAACTTGAATGGAATCAGAAATAATACCATTATATAAAAATTGTAAAAAAATGTAATGTTAATTATGAATTATACAACTAAAACATACTTATTAAACTCGAAATAATTAATAACAAATTATAAAGATTTGGAGCTATCTGATTCACAATATATGAGTGAGAATCATATGAAACAACATGATTTGATTAATTTCTGAGAAATAGAAAATGAATCCACTCACATCACCTGTGAAATAAGATTCCAATTATAATAACTACAACATTATTTAATGCTAAAATAAAGATATCTTAATAATTTAAAATATTATATAAGATTAAGGATTATAACATCTTACGAATTACTGGATATGTAAACTTTCTATAATGTAAGATATTTCAAAATATTAATTTAAATTAGAAATTAATTAAATGTAATTGGAAATAATATAATTATATAAAATTGTAAATAAAAAATGTATTTACTAACCATGAATCATTGACTAAAATATATTAAACTCAAAATAAATTAATAACAAAATATAAAAATTTATCACACTCTAATTCAAATACATGAATGAGGATCATCTGAAACAACATCAATTGGTTAAGTTATGAAAAGAAATATGAATGAATTTACAATTAATCAAACTAATAATAATTACATGAAAAGACTAAATCCAAACTTGCAAACCGGACTGGAGTATGCTGGCGATGATGCTACACATAAATACTACCACATCATTGGCCTTCATCCATGGCCAGTCCATCTACCCTCATCTCTGACACAGTTTGTTGTCGAGAAACGCATATTTACAAAACAAAACACATATAATTTGCATACAAATTTTAAACGATGCACAAAACAATACCGCATAACAACATATCGCATGATCATGAAAACCACACTCTAAACGATGATATTGATTTTGGCTCCATGAGTGTTAGCCTTATAAATATGAATGCGACTATTTTTGATAACCGAATAAACTGAGGAAACTCCAGACCATTCAGCAAGATATGGAATGGTTCCATGGTGTCAACCTTTCTTCCTAGTAAGAACAAAAATATCAAGCTTGAGTTTTAGGAGTACCGTATAAGATAAGTAGGTATGTGTGGATAGTAGGCCTCCAAATGTCATATTTATAGGCTAAAAAAATAACCATAAGGCTCTGTAAAAACTTTTCAAGTTCACTATTTATGATAAAATTATGATAATCAATTGCATATTAATTTAATCATTTTGAAATTAATTTGACCATATTAAGAAATCATTAATCACGTGAATTCATTTACAATAATATGAAACGTAGGAGGTAGGAGTATATAATTATTGACATATCATGGCCTCAACAATGAGACGGTCGGTTATACACAACTATTAGTACTCCTTTCGTCCCGCACTACTTGCCCTTATTTCCTTTCTGGGCGTCCCAAGTTATTTGCACTCTTTCCATTTTTAGTAATAATTTATACCTACAGCCGTAATTGTTGACTTTGTCTATCACTCATTCCTTAATCTCCGTGCCCAAAAGGAAAGGTGCGAGTAGTGCGGGACGGAGGGAGTATATAATTAGTACTCTTATTTTTCACAATTAATTCATAATTAATTAGCAATGGTGCATGAGTATTCATTCTCATAATTAATTAGTATTAATTAATTAACATGATCTCAATATCTTAGCCAACCGTTTTATGAAAAACGCTTAGAATATTTAGATGGTCATATGATTACACTTATTATATAATTATAGATTCTAGGTAATTGCAATAGTATCCAAAACTTATAACGTTTAGAGAAATTAATGGTATAATTATATTAATTACATTCTCTTAATTGATTATTAATTATTAGTATATAATTAATTTTGTAAAACGTAGAGACGGACTATAGTATAGACCTATTCACTAACTAAAATTGTTTTAATCCCAAACCAAAATTTTAAATTCCCAAAATGCCCCCAAAACTCAACTTTTATATATGTATAGATGTCATTGTATTTAGTGTTTGCAGAATATTTCTGTACAAGTAGCACTAATCATGATTATACTTTCAGATACAAGGCCTACACCCAAAAACGTTGCAGTAGTGGATAAACATGCTGGAGACACGGCTGAACCTGTATCTCAATCTGGAAAATGTGAGAACAATAATAAACTTAAGATGTCTTGCATTATTTGAAATGATTTGTGTAAAAAAAATTTGATTTGTTATGATGCTTATGTCTCAATTTCATATTCAAACTTCGCTGTCTATGTTTGTTATGATTAGTGAATACAATAGAACTAATTTGATCATGTTTTTGTAAATGTAACACAATGTGTAGCTGTAGGAAGAACTGGATTGTCCTTAAACAAAGCCAATGAACTGATTATTAGGAAAAGAGCCCGGGCACATGAAAGCCTAAAAAGAATGAATCTGGAAACGACTGGAAATGTGAATGCAGATACATCCCATGTCCCAGACAATGATGCAGTTAAGAATACGCCAGATAGTTTCATGCTTATTATGACCTAACATGTTTATATGTTATTATGACATATACTAGCGCATATTTTGACATGAAAGTGTTCATTTTAATAATAATATTATTATTTAATCATATGACATATTAAAAGCGTACCATGACCAAGATTGACACCATTTTATTATGACTTCGTTTGTCGCATAACATGACACAACACTGATTATTTAACTATTTACAGTATACGCGTAAGACGAATAATTTTCTTATTACGTAGTCAATGACCTACATAGTCAATTAATATGACCTACATAGTAAATTAATATGACCCACATAGTCAATTAATATGACCCAAACCAGCTAAAATACATGCATGTAATTGTAAGAGAAATCTTCAACCGTGCTAATACTTGCAGCCATGAGCATAATTGAATATAACTGTAAAACAATTTTCATATTACGTAGCTGGTTTTTTCAATTATATAAAGAATACGATTCGACAACCATAATGAATTGCAGGGTGAAATCGCAAGAAGACGCGGTGTGAAACAATTTGAAACGAAAAAAATATGGTATGTTGCTGCATAGTCATAATCATTCTACTACGTTACTATGAAAAAAAATATCACTCAGTCTACCCTTAAGGACTAACCCATTACACAAAATAGGTATTCTTTGCATTCTGCGTTTCAAAAAGGTACTACACTGTGTGCTTTTGTTTCAAACGAAAATCAGTGGTGATTATAGATGCTTGTAAAGATGGAGAAGACAATGACTTGCGATTCACCTACGGGAGTATTCCAGAGGCATTGGTATGAATTCAACATTACAACTCACAGTACTACAAAATAATTACTGAAACTAACACTTTGCATGCATTACAGAGGACATTCTTTTGTAAGTATTTATCAAGAATTGGATGTCACAATCAATGCAAATCGATTATAAACATTCCTATTCAGAGGATGAAGATGAGTTGGAGAACAACAGACAATGCAGAAGACAGTGGCGTTTATTTACTTAGACACCTTGAAGTCTACATGGGTGAAAGGGAGGGACAATGGAATTGTGGACTAACGACAAAGAACAAAGGTGTGCTACAGTTTTTAAGAGCTAAATACAACCGTGTGTTGATGTTGGCAGGAATTAATCACAGCGCATTACTGAATAAAGATGCGGCATATAAACATTATGCGAAGGAAAACAAGAAAACCAAGATCAACGTAGAACACATGATAGCAAACTACGGATCGGTGCAAATGTATATTGCGTAGGTTAAATAAGTTTACATTTTGTTCGTTTCTTTGTTGACACTGTTACCCTTGTTTTGGAATTGCGTTTTACACAGCTCACGGATATCAAACACAACGTTAGTCTGTTTCTCCTATAAGTTATGAATTTTTTTAGAGTAATTCCATCTTACTGTTTTCTTATTAAAAGTGTTTTTTCTAAATGTGGTGCTGTAAACAGTAAACCGTATATTGAGGCATAATAGAGTGCATAAGTAGGTCATAACATTTTTAGTATACAATGTGTCATAATAAGAATAACACCATAAATCATTACCTAACACTATTGGGACCCAAACGAAGTACCTAAACAACAGTACGATTGAAAAAAAAAATTAGGTGTGTAACAAAGCAGTACAACAACCATGCATTTTTTTAAGTGGAATAGATTTCAAGCAATCCACAAAAATTATGTAGAATAATAGACAACCATTTGGGTCATACTAATTAATGTTATATGTCAAAACAACAATATGTTAAAATAGGGTGAAACTATAACTACATTCAAGTCATAACACAGGGATTGTATTTTATAACTCAAAAGATGAATGTATTCTAATATGTCATAACAAACAAAAAATAGGTCATGGTCATATAAATGTAACATTAAGCAAATATGGTATGCAAATTCGACGGAGTATTGAAGAAGAATAAATTATGGGCTAATAAACTCAACTAGAGAGCAGTTAGAGGAGAGAATACGATGCACGATTATAGGAATTAGTATAACTAACTATATAAAGTAATTTACTTAATTATCCTTTGTCGATTAGAAATAATTAAAATAGTAATATCTCAAAATTAAATCTGGCCGTTATTTAATCTAATCTTAAGATTAGATTGTCTAATCCAATGGACATAATTTGGTCTGCAATTCTTGGTTTAAGGCCATTTTTGTTTTGATCAAATACCTATATATATATATATATATATATATATATATAGGGTAGTGATCTATGACAAACACCTCTTAACCAAATAACTAGAGAACAAATCATAGCCACAAGATCAAAAAAATCAATGGCTAGTATTAATTTTCGAATTTAATGAGATCTTAGCTCCCTCAATCACAAATTTACTCAATAATAACAAGGCAGGGGTATTATGGTCTTTGCACATACAAAATTAAGTTACGTCATTGGCAAATTCAATTCATTTGAAAAAGAAACATTGTTCTCCTTCGTCTACGCCGCTGTTGTCGGTTTTCCTCCAGGATTCCGCCTCCTCCTTCGTCTACGCCGCTTTCGGATTGCTCTCAGCCGCTGAATTCATGCTTTGGATTCGCCGGAGACTCATCGAGGAGGATGCTGCCGCTGTTGTCGGTTTTCCTCCAGGATTCCGCCTCTTCCTTCGTCTACGCCGCTTTCGGATTGCTCTCAGCCGCTGAATTCATGCTTTGGATTCGCCGGAGACTCATCGAGGAAGATGCTGCCGCTGAGCGTTAGATTCGGAGATGGCGGATACTCCGTTTCTTCAACACTGTCTATGGAGATTTGGGGGGCAAAGGATTTTGCCGAGATTGCCAGTTTGAACGTGTATGGCAGTAGAAACAGATTTTGTTGTTTTTTTTAGTATAGTTTATAACTCTTACGTTCTGATTAAATAAATATTCCACTGAATTTTATTTTATTTTCTTGTAAGTCTTACTACTATAGTTAATGATGTGTTGTGTACTCCATTTTATCTTGTAAATCATGCTAAGAGTGATGTGTTTTGTAAACAAGAGTGAAGTAAAATCAGAATAAGAGTGATTGTTTTGTGAACAACAGTGAAGTAAAATCAAAGTAAGAGTGATGTGTTCTGTGAATAAGAGTGAAGTAAAATCAGAATAAGAGTGATGTGTTCTGTGAACAAGAGTGAAGTAAAATCACAGTAAGAGTGATGTGTTTTGTGAATAAGAGTGAAGTAAAATCAGAATAAGAAGAGTGATGTGTTTTGTGAACAAGAGTGAAGTAAAATCAGAATAAGAGTGATGTGTTTTGTAAACGAGAGTGAAGTAAAATAATGCTTTTGTGGGGCAGAAAAATGAATTTAAAAAAATGAAAAATGAGTAAACGACAACAGCTTTTCATCAAAACGGCATCTTCGCCAATTCCTCCACATCATTTCCGAGTACACTTCACTCTTGTTCAGAAAACACTTCACTCTTGTTCACAAAACACATCACTCTTATTCTGATTTTACTTCACTCTTGTTCACAAAACACATCACTCTTATTCTAATTTTACTTCACTCTTGTTCACAAAACACATCACTCTTATTCTGATTTTACTTCACTCTTGTTCACAAAACACATCACTCTTATTCTGATTTTACTTCACTCTTATTCTGATTTTACTTTACTCTTGTTCACAAAACACTTCACTCTTGTTCAGAAAAATATTCACTCTTGTTCACAAAACACATCACTCTTATTCTGATTTTACTTCACTCTTGTTCACAAAACACATCACTCTTATTCTGATTTTACTTCACTCTTGTTCAGAAAACACTTCACCCTTGTTCACAAAACACATCACTCTTATTCTGATTTTACTTCACTCTTGTTCACAGAACACATCACTCTTATTCTGATTTTACTTCACTCTTGTTTACAAAACACTTCACTCTTGTTCAGAAAACACTTCACTCTTATTCACAAAACACATCACTCTTATTCTGATTTTACTTCACTCTTGTTCACAAAACACTTCACTCTTGTTCAGAAAACACTTCACTCTTGTTCACAAAACACATCACTCTTATTCTGATTTTACTTCACTCTTGTTCACAAAACACATCACTCTTATTTTGATTTTACTTCACTCTTGTTCAGAAAACGCTTCACTCTTGTTCACAAAACACATCACTCTTATTCTGATTTTACTTCACTCTTGTTCACAAAACACATCACTCTTATTCTGATTTTACTTCATTCTTGTTCACAAAACACATCACTCTTATTCTGATTTACTTCACTCTTGTTCACAAAACGCTTCACTCTTGTTCACAAAACACATCACTCTTATTCTGATTTTATTTCACTCTTGTTCACAAAACACATCACTCTTATTCTGATTTTACTTCACTCTTGTTCACAAAACACATCACTCTTATTCTGATTTTACTTTACTCTTGTTCACAAAACACTTCACTCTTGTTCAGAAAACACTCCACTCTTGTTCACAAAACACATCACTCTTATTCTGATTTTACTTCACTCTTGTTCACAAAACACATCACTCTTATTCTGATTTTACTTCACTCTTGTTCAGAAAACGCTTCACCCTTGTTCACAAAACACATCACTCTTATTCTGATTTTACTTCACTCTTGTTCACAAAACACATCACTCTTATTCTGATTTTACTTCACTCTTGTTCACAAAACGCTTCACTCTTGTTCACAAAACACACCACTCTTATTTTTTGAAAATCTCTTCAAACTAAACAATTTACATTTCATAAAATGAATAATTGATCAAGCTTGGGACCAAGGGCCACCTACCAATATACATACATGATACATCCCCTTTCATCACCACATTCTGATACCACAAACCTTACTTCCAACAATGCCATCCAAAAAACACAAGCCCAAGAAATCATCCATCAATAACACACCGCAGCCGCTGCCGTATCGCTCTCAACAACAGTGTCCTTGGACGGAGTTTCTCTCAACTAACATCACCGCCGCACACAATCCGTGGCGCACCAACGCAGCTCCGCTCCCGCTGTCACCAAATCACGGCTACCACCACCAACATCAACACGATGCGACGCCCATCACAATCAACCGCCCCAACTCTGCCACATCGCCAGTGCCTGCATCAGCGCCGCCCCAAATCGAAGGAGATTTGATCGCAGATTTGGAAGGAGAAAGAAAGGAAATCACGTAAATTTGAATTTGATAATGTAATTTCCAAAAATACCCTTGGCCTATTTTATATTATTAAAATTAATAATATTTGTTCCATTAAGATGTGTGGCTGAGATTTGTTCTCTAGTTATACCCTTAAAAATAGTTATATCTTGATCACTACCCTATATATATATATATATATATATATATATCTGATTTCACTTCACTCTTGTTCACAAAACACATCACTCTTGTTCTGATTTCACTTCACTCTTGTTCACAAAACACATCACTCTTGTTCTTATTTCACTTCACTCTTGTTCTGATTTTACTTCACTCTTGTTCACAAAACACATCACTCTTGTTCTGATTTCACTCCACTCTTGTTCACAAAACACATCACTCTTGTTCTGATTTCACTTCACTCTTGTTCACAAAACACATCACTCTTGTTCTGATTTCACTTCACTCTTGTTCTGATTTTACTTCACTCTTGTTCACAAAACACATTACTCTTGTTCTGATTTTACTTCACTCTTGTTTACAAAACATCACTCTTGTTCTGATTTTACTTCACTCTTGTTCACAAAACACATCACTCTTGTTCTGATTTTACTTTACTCTTGTTCACAAAACACATCACTCTTATTATGATTTTACTTCACTCTTGTTCACAAAACACATCACTCTTATTGTGATTTTACTTCACTCTTGTTTACAAAACATCACTCTTGTTCTGATTTTACTTCACTCTTGTTCACAAACCACATCACTCTTGTTCTGATTTCACTTCACTCTTGTTCACAAAACACATCACTCTTGTTCTGATTTCACTTCACTCTTGTTCTGATTTTACTTCACTTTTGTTCACAAAACACATCACTCTTGTTCTGATTTTACTTCACTCTTGTTTACAAAACACATCACTCTTAGCATGATTTTACTTCACTCTTCACTCTTAGCATGATTATTTTTGGGACAATTCAACATTGATATTATAATTAGATCAGAGCAAGAAGAAACAGAAAGGGGCTACATCTGAAATGCATAGCTAAAATCTCACAAAATTCAAATACTACACTACATCCCATCATAAAAATTGCAACGATAGCTTATCACCTAATGTTAATTCCCTAATTAAAGGAAATCAAAACTAAGAAAAACAGAAGATAAATTGGGAAATGCAGGCTAAATTATATCATAGATCTGTGTGTTCCCGCTCGGGGTCAGATGCCACGATCATGTGCGACAAGATGTCGTAGAGCGGCTCGCCCTTGGCCATCGCCTCCTTCTTCTCCTTGATCACCGCGATGAGCTCCTTCCGGAGCGCCGCCGCCGCCTTGTTGACGGTGGCGGTGTTGTTGGCCGCTGGAAGAGTGATGATTGGAGACACCGATGCAGATTCCTTCGTCGGGGAAAGAGAGTCACTTGAATCGCGAAAATATTGATAATTTCCAATCGAATTCCTCTTCAATCGGACGAATCGGCGATAGGAGAGCTGAGAACTATTTTGCAGAAGAAGGAAGATGAGGAGAAGAGAAGAATGCGGTTTCTTTTTCAAATGCCAATGATGTAATCTAATTTTGGATGTGCAATGACCATTATACCCCCACCTTATTATTGTGGAGTAAATTTGTGATTGAGGGAACTAATATCTCATTAAATTCAAAAATTAATACTAGCCCTTGATTTTTTTGATCTTGTGGCTATTATTTGTTCTCTAGTTATATGGTTAAGAGGTGTTTGCCATAGATCATGACCCTATATATATATATATATAGGGTTGCGATCAATTGAGATTTTTTAGTCTAATTGAGAATTGATATGCATTATCAGCCACTCATTTTTATTAAATGAGTGGTCCAGAATTTGCCACATAGAAAATATTTTTAGATTAATTAATTATGAAAGGACAGAATGGTAATTTCACTGTACATTTTATTCAATAAATATTTTTTAAAATCTTAATTTTTTATAATTTTTAAAAAAATTTTTTGTCAACTATATATACAATTCATGTCAACTACACACATATAATGTCAACTACATATACAATTCATGTCAACTACACACGTATAATGTCAACTATGTGTACAATCCATGTCAACTACATATACAATTCATGTCAACTACACACATATAATATCAACTACATATACAATTCATGTCAACTATACACATATAATGTCAACTATAAGTTGTTGACATTTGATGTCAAGGCTATTGACATTTGATGTGCAGGCTATTGTCGATAATACCTCTGAGTTGACATAATTTACTTGCAGTTGACATTTTGAAAATGATGTGGATGAGTGACTGAAAATGCATCAATTCTCAATTAAGCTAAAAAATCTCAACCTAACAGGAACATATATATATATATATATAGGGATGTATTCATTTCCTTTTTGTATCTTTTGTTCTTTGTTCTTTTTAATCTCATCCCCACGATGTTGTCATCCGACGGTTAGATTGGTGCCCCGTGTCGTTTAATAATGCAGTTTTTCAGTTGAATAATGCACACCGACTAATAATGCACCATTATAGTGTAATAATGCAGATTTTCAGTTGAATAATGCACACCGACTAATAATGCACCATTATAATGTAATAATGCAGATCATCTGGACCATTGATGAATGAGATCTAACGGCTCGTATTAAGAAGAATAAATGATCTAAAGGATGAATAGGAGAATAACGTTCCCCTATATATATATATATACATGGTTTTAATCTATACAAAACTAGATTTAAATACAGAAACGCAGAATAATATCATGTGTAGGGCATGTTTAGGTCATTGTTAGTTTATGTTTAGGTCATACTAACAAAGCATGACCTAAAATGATCTTAACATGACATTAAACTCAAATCTTATAATATGACCTAAAACTGCTTAATTATGACCTTCCGTGTTTTTGGTTAATTATTGACCATTAGATCATCTAATCCTAGGGCCAAGATTTGGGCTGCATTTTTGAATTTAAACACATACTTATTTTGATCATCAAATAATATAGTTGTTCATCTTATATATATATTGCAAGCTCCTCCCGTTGCTACATAATATACAAATCAATTTGTCTAGGAAATTAATGTATACGTTATATCATCTCGTATATGCAGAGCTAGTGGTAGTGGGAATACACATAGAATAGAAGTAAAAGGGCACTAGAAATTGATGAGTAATATATCCCGCAAAGAACTGTACAGCCCAAAACTTGTATACGTTCCTAACTCATAAACGCAACTGAAGAATAGTAGATAGTGGCAGAATGATGCAGGTGATAAAGCCAGCCATCGTCACGGAAGCCGAAGAAATGCTGGCGGTGGGAGGAGTTTCACCGTAGCCATCGATGCCGCCTCCCAGTGCCGGGTTACTCGAGTTCAAAACCGTTGGAGGAATACCTGTACCACCAAACCTACAATTGCCAATTCAAATAGTATAAGTTTGATCAATTACTTCTGTTCAATAATTAATTAACGAAATGGTGATGGCTATTAATTACTTTTACGTACCCAGCTGGTGCTGCTCCCGATGAAAAGTCTGTCCCCGGAGTTGACACCGTTGCCGGTGATGCCGACGATGATGTTGGGAAAACGCAAGAACCGGAGCCTGCTTGTTATATTTGTCATGTTAGTCATCACGACATGTATGATAAAAAAAAATCTTATTTTCATATGTAAGGATAAATTATAGTACTACTACTAGTATCATCTTTATAAAAAGCACCTCTACCTTTATTGAAAACTTACAAAAAAGCTACTCCTCTTCCCTAAAAAAAGATAACGTAGTAACAGTGGCTATTTTTGAAGATATTACTCTTATCTGAATCTTAGTGATTTAATATTCTGATTACAAATTTTATAAGACTAATCAGAATATGACCGGATTTTATGATTTAAATAACTACTGCATGTGAAAATTAGGTAAATATATATGAAAAAAAGGAGTAGATATGGAGACAAGTGAAAGTAATTACTTGGATTGGCATTGGTGAGGGTGGCAGCTCCACCGAAATCACAGCTAGTTGGAGCTGGATTCTTCTGATAATAGGCGTTGAATGCATAGGATGCGTGATTCTCCAAAGTGGTTGGACTAGAGCAGGCGGCGCCGTCCTGAATAGCGGAGCAATCCGCCCCTCCAATCCCACATGCATAATCAAGTGCTATCTGCAGAACAGACTCAGGCACCCCGCCCCGTGCCACGCACCAGCTCTGCCCCCCCGCTTGGACTGGTGGATATGTGCTGACTGCTGGTTGGCCGCCTCCGGGCGGGAGGGTGGGGTCTGTGGCGGGCGGAATGGGTGTGCCGGTGACTGGATTGGCGGAAGGAATGGTGACTAGTGGCGGTGGGTAGGTTCCGGTGGCTGGTGTGGTCACCGGATTGGTTACTGGGGTGGTCACTGGATTAGTTACCGGAGTAGCTGTGAAAGGAGGATTCATGGTGTCATGTTGAGTTGTTTGGATCAACTTTCTGCGGTTGTGTATCCTTTTTGCACTTGCGAGGAATGACCCTGAAAATAAGAGTGTCTAGTGGGATTCTTTCTTTTTTTAGAATATACTCCACTTTAGTACTATCACATTTTATTTTATGAGATATAGTAGTGTAGTGTGTAACGTGTATGGATTCGGATCTTGTGTCATATTTTCGGATAAAGATCAAAATTATTAATTTAATTACCCATAAATCAAGGGACATCACAAAAGATGAAAATTTAATTTGCATCTCATCTGCCACTTTTCTAGCAAAATATGCAATGATGTGCCTGCCGATTTCAAACACGCCACCTACCACATTAACACATATCATCCTAAAGAAGTGAGTTAACATAGTCATAACACTTCTATGTGTTTAAAACCGGTAGCAATATATATATATATATATATATATATAGAGTCTCATTATTCACAAATCCACTCTTAAAAAACGAACCACCGAACCATATCAAATTAGGGTTTTTAGATCTAGTTTTTTATGGATGAGAGACACAAATTTATCAATTATTTTCGCCTTCATCACGAGCCTATTTTAATTCATCCGAAGGTAAATAAGTATACTAACATGTTACGAAGATTTAACTTCATTCCAGTAGGTTTTTACTTCATTCCAGTAGGTTTTTACTTCATTCCAGTAGGATTATTACTTCATTCCAGTACGTAAATGCGGTTTCGCCGTCGCGTGCCGTTCTTTCTCTCTACAATATCTATCACCACCGCCACAACGCTGATATGGTATAATAAACACATGGAATGATGTAATAAATTATTGGAATGAAGTATGTGTAGAAGCATTTGAAGTCCTACTGTAATGAAGTAAAAACCTTATCCAATGAAGTAATAACGTTTCTGAATGAAGTAATAAACTTACTTGAATAAATTGCATTTTTTAATGTAAATAAAGTAGAAACTCAGGTCAATGAATTCAAATGAAACATATGTTGAATCATTTCAAAACCCACTGGAAGAAAGTAAAAACATGTTGTAGTTTCAAGGTATTACGTACGAAATGAAGTAATAAACCTATACAATGAAGTAAAATGGGCCTGTAATGAAGACCGAAAAATTTACACAGCAGCACATCTCATCAAATAAACTAGATCTAATGGCCCAGATTTGGTCTCTAGTTCGGTCTTTAAAATTGGTTCGACATTGATCACAACTCTCTATATATATATATGGATGTATTCATTTCCTTTTTGCATATTTCCTCCTTTTTCCTTCTTGATCTCAGCCCCACGATTTTGTCATCCGACGGTTAGATTGGTGCCACGTGTCATTTAATAATGCATATTTTCAGTTGAATAATGCACACCGACTAATAATGCACCATTATAGTGTAATAATGCAGATCATCTGGACCGTTGATGAATGAGATCTAACGGCCCATATTAAGAAGGATAAAGGATCTAAGGGATGAATAGGAGAATAACGCTCCCCTATATATATATATATATATATAAAAGTGTGATCAAATACAAACTCTCTATAATACAAACTATACAAACTGATGTCAACGGGGGCTGATATCAACAGAGTGTACAAATTCTGTCAACGGGGGCTGATATCAACGGAGTGTACAAATTCTGTCAACGGGGGGGCTGATGTCAACGGATTGTACAAATTCTGTCAACGGGGGTGTACAAATTCTGATTGTTCGATGTCAACGGAGTGTACAGATTTATAGGAAATGTTGACATTAGAATAACCATTGATTAATTGTATTAAGTGAGTAGGATTAAAGTTTGTATAGTTTGTATTATATATATATATATATATCCCATTTTTATCAGAAATTAGGTGGATGAGATAATTGCGAAATTTTCATCTTTCGATGATTTAATTTCAGAATTTGAAAAGGGTGGCACGAACCAAGATTTGACCATTTATCAACAATTAATTATAGGATGTTATTGTAATTAATTTATTGGAAAAATGCATACATTTAGAATTAGTCCTAATAACAGTTATTGCCTAGAAAGTAAAATCTAAGCATAATCAAACTTTTACATGGTGCCATATTTGCAAAAACATTGAAAGGTCGGGATTTTGGTCTTTAACACAATTTAAAGCCCATGCAACTCCGAAGAAAAGTGAGGCCTTGACGTGTAAATTAGTTATTTAATTATGCATATTAAACCCAAAATTCAAACTAAAACAGACGCACAAGAGAAAAATCATATGCACGATTTAGTTCTGCATATATATATATATATAGAGTCTCATTATATATATATAATATCTGTAGTTGTTATTCAGATAAAGTATTCTAGTGATATAATTCTGGTTGTTTCATTCATGCTTCTCCTAATTTTCATAATCATATGTATAACACACGAAAACACTAAAGCATTCAAAACAATCCTATTCAGAATTACTCATAAGTTGGAGATAAGTTGAGACCAAACATTTTGAAATAAAAGACGATACTAATAATTAAAACCAATGTTCTTGAAAATAAAAACCACAAAATGTGCAGTATAGTAATGAATTAATTACCTGATGAGCAGAGAGAAAGGAGAAAGATGAAAAGGAGCTTGTTTGAAGCTGATGCATCCATTTTAATTGTTGGGGTGGAAGAGCGATGGAGATATCTGTATAAGTTAATAATGGCGTCGTCGCAGTTTTTTTAAATACACAGATTTGATGGAAAAGTCGGCTGGGAAAAAAGAGCAGGGTTAAGGATGGAAGGTATAAAGTTAAAGAAAGAAGGAATATGTGGAGTTGATCGCCAAGAAAAGTGGTTGCTTTGTCATGAAGAATGAAATTTTGAATATATTTTGCCTCAAAATACTGGAAAGAATCATCCACAAAAAGAGACCATACTAATTCAAATTTAATACTCCATATTCCTACGATTGAATTCCATTTAGAAATAGATACTGTTGTCTTTGATTGATTTTGTTTATGTTGAGTGGAATGTGGCGAAGTGGTGAGTCTCACATGCACATGCACATGCATGCATATTGATGGGGTGCGTACTAAACAAGCCCAACAGCAATGACGGCCCATCAGCCCAAAGCCCAAGGAAGAGTATGAGTTCGGCATTACCAAAGAGTTCGGCCTCAGCCTACAGCTCGGTAAAAGCCAACCAATCAAGCTCTGCTCTCAGGTCGGCATCAAGCTCTACTCTCAGATCGGCAACCAAAGCAGTTCGGTCTCAGTATTCGACCGAACAAAGAGTTCGGCCTCAGCCTACAGCTCGGTAAAAGCCAACTAATCAAGCTCTGCTCTCAGGTCGGCATCAAGCTCTACTCTCAGATCGGCAACCAAAGCAGTTCGGTCTCAGTATTCGACCGAACAAGGAGTTAGTGGACCCATACAGGATTTCCACAACTTCCAACACACCCACTACCACGTGGTGTCAACTCAGGCCACGATCGTAGGCCATGACCTACGCTACATCCACGATCTTAGGCCATGACCTCCACGACATCCACAACCATCATTAGTGGTGATGCAAGCCACGATCTTAGTTCAATGTATAAATAGAACTTAGATCAGATAGAAAAAGGTTAAGTTCTAAGAAGCTCTCTAGAGATAAAATATCAAATAGCAAGTCTGTATTGTAAGCTGTAGAAAACAGATCAAGCAATACAACTCTGCCCTCCCTTCTTCCCGTGGACGTAGATTTACTTCAGTAAATCGAACCACGTAAATTCATTGTGTCGTAGTCTTTATTCTCTACCAGCATTTACTAACATCAGAAATTCGCGGATTCATCACTGGCGCCGTCTGTGGGAAGCAGAGAACCAAATTTGTGATAAAGCGAATTTTTGACCCTTTTTCCACCCCAAAAAAATGCATACCAGATCACACACTACCCGTAATACCGTTCGTGAAAACCATGAGGAAGCTAGTCCAGCCCGCAGGTCCGGAAAACAGCCTCGGGAGACATCTACTTCCAGTTTTCACGATGAAGGAACAAGCCGCTCAAAAGGTCCACACATCGAGTCTTCCCAGCAGCCTGATTTGAATGAGGCTGTCAAGCTGTTCTTGGCTGAGA
The DNA here is from genome assembly GCF_004379255.2 of Salvia splendens. Taxonomy (NCBI): domain Eukaryota; kingdom Viridiplantae; phylum Streptophyta; class Magnoliopsida; order Lamiales; family Lamiaceae; genus Salvia; species Salvia splendens. The sequence continues at coordinate 10,252,773 of NC_056038.1, forward strand.
AGCAGGATGAGTTCTTAGCCTTCCTGCAAAAGAGCCAACAGCCGAAGACGAAAACGGTGGGTTCTCCTTCCTCATCCAGACATGAAAGTCACTACCGCAGTAGTGCCGTGTCTTCCAGGAAGAAGAATCCTCAACCCCGACATGTTCCTGTTCCTCCTCGGTACCGGAATCACAGGAGATCTCCATCTCCTCCATACCGAAGAGATGTCGGGTTCGCCATGTACGGAGCATTGAAGACTCCGTT